>NC_140945.1:105224485-105259485 GCF_014529385.1 Adiantum capillus-veneris | reverse complement strand
TGGAGCACGTGGAGGACGAAGGGCTTTGGCATCCTCGGAAAAGCGCTTGGAGAGATAATAGCACAACTCACCCATCGCTTGAGGAGGTGCCCCATTGGTCTGTGTTCGGTGGTGGTGCAGCGGCATGGAAGGCCAAACGGCAGAGGCAAGAGCGACTGGGAGATTTGGGTGCACCGCATGGTGATTCTGCCACTGTTGGCTCTACGTCGGCAGCTCCTACATAGTCTTCTTCACACTTTGAGGTATAGGATGAGTACATGTTCGACATGTGTGATGAGTTACTAGATCATGAGCGTGATGTGTACGAAGAATATTGTCAACCCTGCACTGAACGGGTTGCCGAAACGAAGGAAGATTGATGACGAGTGCCCGAACTCCTCTTTATGACGGTGCACGATACTGGGTGCTCCAAGCATCGTTGGAAGTACTCAACTTTCAAGAAAAATTCAGTTGGAGTAATGCAAGTGTCGATGCACTACTTCTGTAAGTATGGAATGTGGATTTTATATACTCTCTCCCTCTCTCTTTATGGTGTTGTCTTCTAGGAATTATACTAATACTCATGTTTGTTGTAGTTTGATGGGCAAAATGTTTCCACCTGATCAACACATGCCTCCAGATCATCAACGAGCTAGATCGTATGTCACTTCACTTGGAATGGAGTATGAGCACATCCATGTATGCGTCAATGATTGCATGCTATACCGCAATGAGCATGCACATGCTACCTCATGTCCCATTTGCGCAGAGGCACGATACAAGACAGGTGTGAGCGGGGCACACCTACCCCGCAAGGTATTAAGACATTTTACATTAATTCCTCGCATCCAACACATGTTTAAAAGAAGGTCTATCGTGGAGCTTCTCGCGTGGCACACAAACCACACTCAAATGATGGAATGATGCGTGTCCCTGCTGATTCACCTGCATGGAGGCACATCGAAACTCAATGGCTAGAGTTTGGGTTGGAGCCTCGACACTTGAGGCTTGGGTTAGCAAGTGATGGTGTCAACCCCTTCGGAACTAAGTCTACTTCATGGAGCACTTGGCCTGTGGTGATTGTCAACTACAACATTCCACCATGGGAGACAACCAAGAAGGGCAATATACTTCTTTCCTTGCTTGTGCCAAGGAAGTACAAAGTGTCAAATATTGACATTTACCTCGAGCCCCTCATCGATGAGTTGGAGGAGTTATGGAGAGGCATTCCTGTTCTCGATGTCTCACTTGCAAAGGGGGGGAGAGAGGCTCAAGTGATGGGAACCCTTATGTGGACTATGCACAACTATCCTGGGCTTGGAGAGATTTATGGTAACCCCCTGTCCTCTCTCTCTCTCTCTCTCTCTCTCTCTCTCTCTCTCTCTCCCTTTAGCTCACTTTATTTCACTCATCTCTCTAACCATATGATATGTATGCAGGGTTGTCCACATCGAGCCAAAATGCATGTCCTACTTGCGGGCCATCCTTGGTGACGGAGAGGCTAGATTCCTTGCGCAAGGTAATCTATCCAAACAACCATCGATTCTTACCCCAAGGGCATATCAAGCACAAGGCTCCAACAAATGGGAAGGCTCCTCTAAAGGTCACAATGGAAGATTTGGCAACCATTTGGGAGGAACACCACAACAACAATCCGGCTCCGTGTTCTCCACCAAAAGGTATGTCCAGGTATTCCATATTTTTAAGGCTTCCATATCGGAAGGACTTAAAAATACAAGACCTCTTGGATCCCATGTTGTAGCCCAAACACTATGGGACCACATTATTGGCAAGAAGGACTCTTTGGGTGTGAGGGAGGATTTAAGGCTTTTAAAACGTCTCCCCGTCTTTGCCACTCCACGGCGTGCCCCAAATGGAAATATTGTGATTCCTAAAGCACCAGGGATGCTAGAAAAAGAAGAATTAGACAAGGTAAAGGGTATCATTGCCTCTATTCGCACACCAACAGGATACATGATGTCGTTGAAGGGAGCTTTCACAAAAGCGAAGAAGGGTGGAAGCGTTCGATTGTATGGGTTGAAGTCCCACGATTGGCACAAGATGCTTCAGGTATTATTCATACTCCCTATTCTATCTATAATTTGTGTGTATGACTATCAGTCACTTTTCCTTTTCCTGATTTATATTGTAGCTCATTCTGTCAGTGAGTATGTGTATATGTTGGGACAAGAAATTTAGGGATGTTATTTCAAATTACGAGAGCTAGTAAGGTACACCACAAGACTCCACTCGACTACACCTTTTTTATGTACACAATAATTTCAACTAGCACTTAGTGTCTCCTTGTGTGTTTTTTTGCAGATTTGTGAGCTCTAAGGAAATCAAAATAGATGCTATCCATGCTGCTCAAACACTTGCAACAAAAGCTGTGTGTGCCATTGAGGAAGCATTTCCTCGATCGGTCCTTCTTAGTCATATTCACCTCTTGGTTCATGTGGTGGAGGAGATAGCTATATGTGGAGTAGTGCACGCACGATGGATGTTCTTCTTAGAGAGGTTTTTAAAGACTCTCAAATATTTTGTGCGGCTACGATCTCAACGAGAGGCATGTATGGCCAATGGGTGGATTGTTCAAGAGGCATTTGTTTACATATCAGAGTATTTGGCACAAGTTGATCCTTCAATGCCTCGCATGTGGTCAGACGAGGAAGAATCAAGGATGACTTCACACTTGACAAGTGGAAAGGGAAAAATACTTAACATGGATATGAATCTATCCCGAGTGGTCGATAACTTTTGCATTCTCAATGCAAAGATTATGACCAAGTGGGTGGACTTGTGGACAGTGGCAAAGTCCAGGCGTTTGTAAGAGAGGGAAGCATGGAAACAAACACATGAGGAAGGAGGGCACCCCCAACGCCTAGACACCTTTCATGTTTCCCATATCTCATTAGTGTAGAGTGGATTCATGAGAGAATGACCGAGGCAAAAGTGCGCGGAGAAGACATCACCAACAAAGAATGGGAGTATGCATGAGGCTACGTACCAAAGGTAGAGTACTCAAATACCTAAACCATATTGTCTTGCTATTTGTTGAAATTATCTTTAATTTTTATTTGATAAATTAATATATTTTTCTATTTTGTAGTGCCTTTCCTTCAACTCTATGTGGTCAAAGGGTCGTCACTTTCGTACGAGCCACATTGACGAGCGTAGAACCACCATGGATTGTGCCATCATGGGAAACTTTGGCACAGACGATGATGAAGCCAGGTACTAGGAAGTATTGAAAGGATACTAAAGGTTAATTTTAGAACCTTTCATAGCTTCATCTTCGAGTGCAAGTGGTTTGCAAATGTGTCTAGACGACATGAGAATGGCCTCTACATGGCGGACTCTAGTGTGCATCACACAGGGAGGTATGACAATTTAGTTTTACTGCACAATTCTGAGCAGGTGAGTGACATGTACCTTTTTTATTCTTATTTACTTGTTGTATCGTTGGTTATACCAATGTTACTCACTTTGAGCTTCTATTTTATAGGTCATCTATATCCCAACAATCCACCAACCAAAACTTTGGTTCGTAATTCCCGTGATACCTCGGGGGAGAACCATTTTTTCCACTAATGAAGTGGAGACTATCTTAGACCCTCTTCCACCTTCGACTTTGGATGAGGTGGAAATAGAGGAGAGGGAGGTCGATAAATCAAGTCCGGCAGCAGCAAGTCTTAGAGAGGATGATTGTCATGATGATGAAGATGATGAGATGGAGGATGATGAAGTTGGCAATGCATCCACAAACGACAATTCCATTTCTCTTTTTAGTGATTTAGGAGCCATGGGCTTAAAATTGGATGATGCTTGATGTAGAGATCTTTTGGAAGATGATTGATAAACATTTCACAGTTTATGAAGTTTTTTGATCGTGTAATCCATTCACCTCTTGTTAGCGGTTGGATACACTCAACGGAGGATGATTGCTCGGCGGGATACTAATTTCCTTTTTAATCATTCCTTAATTGAGAAGAAACCACCATTTCACCTTTGTAAATAGTGGGGCTTGCAGAAGCTTCCAAATTGTATCCCATTTTTGATCTTTAGACTTAGTAAATGGTTAAATTGGAACATTAGGGTTTGAGATTGTAAGGTATTTATACCACTTTTCACCTTAATGCAAAAGACCTCTTTGTCATTTTTCATAAGTTTTGTTTGTGTGATTTGAGCGTACTCTGTGTACGAGAGAGAGTGAGAGTTTATCTTGACGCTACACGCACACTGGTGGTCGGAATCAAGTGCGGAGAAGTGCAACGTGTTGCCCCCGAAGAGAGCTACGCTCCAACACCTACATTGCAGGTGTACGACTTGGATTTGCGAGATCGATCCACAAGCTATATCTCGTGATTCGGTGAGCATACGCTATCCATTTTTGCATTTCACCATATCCACGCGTTCACAATGAGTAGAGCTACACATTAGGCACTTTAGTTTTCAGAAACGAAGACCAACAAAAACCTGTCAGACATTCTACCTGATTTTGCACCGGGCGTTTAGGGTTGGGGTTTTGGGTCATGGACCTTAGGGAGAGAGACCTATTGGTGTTATTAGGATTTCCTTCAAGTTCCGTAGCATTTCGAGAATGTTTTGATGGGTATTTGGCTCTTGAAAGCGTTGTAGGAAATCTCCTCTTGTGTACTCTTGAAGGCTATAACTTAGACATTGGGTAGAGACCTCTGTAGGAAGTAGTTAGTAGTCGGTTGAGTGTAGGTTGACACCTTATGCTTGCTTCCATGCGCCTGTAGGTCGAGGTTCGTCCTTAGCTGACAAATCTTGCTAGGTGATTTCTCGCTGTGCTGACGCCTGTCGCGGCGTATCCGCCAACATTGGCGCCGCTGCCCGAGACGAGAACCTTAGGTAGGTGACTGAGACTAGTCCTTGAGGATAGCGATTCTCTGGCTTGCCAGAGTCTTATTTTACATTTAGATAGGGTCTGAGGGTGGGAGACTCTCTGAGTCTTAGGAGGAGTCTAGGGAGTGAGTGTGTGGCCTAGATCCTTCGACTTAGGTAGTATTAGGTAGGAGAGTAGGAGTTGGAGTGGTAAAGGTGGTGAAAGGATATCTTGAGAGTCCGAGGAGGCCAGGAAGCAACCGAGACACTAAAATCACCATCTCACATGATGAGTAGAAGTAGGGTAAGTAGGAAATCATGATTTATGATATGGAGCACTTCATGCATGTTATATTTGTTGTTAGGCTCATCAAAGAGTTGTAAAAGACAAAAAAGAGTGTTTAGAAGCCGAATTGAAGTTCAAAAGTTTCTGTGAGTATTTCTGAGAGATCTGTAGAGCATAGCGAGTACTTCTATCAGAAAAAATTTAAATTTTAAGACAGTAGACATCCTACGCGTAGCATGTCTTCAGGAGATTTTTAGAAGGGAATTTGGGGAAACTGAGGTCACCTGTGTGTTCAGAGGGTGGGTTTCACCCTAGTAACATATAGACTTGAGTGTTTTTCCCTTATTGGATTTCCCAAAAGCTAAAAGGCGGACTCAAAAAACGTGTAAGTTAAGAAAAGGTTTAAATTCAGAGAAATTTGCATATTTTTGCACTTGTAAGGCATATTGGCACTTTCTGAGAGCATAGGGAAGGCAACGTAGCACTTTAGTCTGAGAAAAGGAGCAGTAGACATCCTACGTGTAGGATGTCTACAGGGTGTTCTGGTGAGAATTTTAAAAATCTGAGTTGACCAGTGTGTTTAGAAGGTAGCAATTACCCTATATTCACTTGGAAAGGGGAACTTGACCATATCTTGACAGGATAAGGCCAAAAGATGGAAATTGCCAGACATCTTACCCAAATTGGGCCCCAACGCATTTTTTAAAGACCAAAACCATAGGATGTCTTCATGAGCATGATCTACATGATTTATTGATTGCATGGGAAAGGTTTCATCTCAATTGGATTTTAAGAAGACTTTAGCATTTTTGACTGAAAAAGGCTAGAATAGCTAAATTTGGGGTCTTTTGAAATCCAAACTAAAATCTAAGCATAGCATTGGGTTGCTGACATCAAGGGGAAGCTGTGGCTCAAGTTTGGAGTCAAACAGAGCACTTGGACATCCTACGCGTAGGATGTGTTCACAATGATTTAGCACTCCAAATCCAACTGTGAGCATACAAGAGTGATCGGCACCTTAAGAGGAGTCTGTGGGTTGAATTTGGAACAATTTTGAGCAGTTAGACATGCTACGTGTAGTATGTCTACGGCATGATATTGAAGTCAACATCTGACTATGGACATAGTAGGGTGTTGTATAGCCTTAGGCAAGCCTCCTAGTCAATTTTGGTCCAAATTGGAGTTGATTTGACTGGTGAAATATCAGATCAACATAGGCTGCTGGAACAGATTTTTGATCAGCTGACCAGCTTATAGGTATCCAAATCAAAAAGTGAGAACAATGGTGGACTCAGCACATCAAGGGGAATCTATAGTGCAAATTTCAGCCAAAAGAGAGCAGGTAGACATACTACACGTAGGATGTCTACAGGGTCTTATTGAAGTCAAAATCTGACTCTGGACATAGAGTGATGTTCGAATTGACTTAAGAGTTCCAGAACTTCTTTCAGAAGTGAAATTGGACCTTGATTGACCTTTTGATAGAGCAAAGAGGGAATTAAGACTTTACCTCTAGACTGACAAACACTCGGGTAAGGTATAGTTCCAGATTAGCAGACCTAATCAAGAACATCCAAAGTGTATAGAGTACTGTAGTGGTTGAGGTTAACCCTCTAGTTATACCAATCATTACTAAGACCACATCTAGCAGTTAAATGCTTTGATTCGATTGCCGAAATTAAACGCTTTTGTGCAAGTATATTCAGCGACGGTAAGGTAAGAAGTTGTGCAAAAACTAATCCCTTCCCAGGTGAGTGGTTGGATTTGTGATAAATTGCATTGCTAAGTTTGATGAACTTAAGATCAGGAAGACACATTCCTAGAGACCAAAAAGTGGCAGGTGATCAGGGTAGCTCAGTGTCCACTGAGGAGAGTGTAACTCAGGCAAGGCTAGATCCATTAGCACCAATCATTGAGGAAGGTAGTGATACTGACACTTCATCAGATAAGTCCTTCTTGATGATGGGTAGTCAGCAACCAGGAGGTTTCTCCGGCGAGGACCAATGCTAGGAGGAAGTACCTCCCAAAACCCTCTGAACTATACCAAGTTCAATATAATCCTCTTAGAAGGAACAAACTCTAGGGGAGCCCTAGTTTATTCTCACTATCGGGGACATAAGTGTATTTGTCTAGAGGAAAGACCTTCTCAAAGACTAGAGATAATTCGAGTCTATGATGATGGAGATAGATTCCGAGACGAAAAGGGGAACCACTATCTGATAGTTAGTAACCCTGAGGATTACAACAGATATGGAGATAATGTGGCAAAAGGAAAAATGTCTCAGAGGCTCAAGAGCCGCCTCCAAAAATTGATTGACCAGGAGCTCTTTTTAGGTATGATAAAAAAACAACCAGGGTCTCTACCTATAATGAGAATGTGGGAATTTACAAGCATGAGAGCGAGGGAGTAGTCTCTTATTTTCGATGCAAAGAACCCTCCCAAATGAATGAAGCAAAGACAAGGTTCTTTACTTATTCTCTTATGAAATTGCTATCGGGAAGGATATCATTTTTGTGGACAGGTACGGGCGAGAATACAAACGAATTCTCCTAGAGGAGGTAGAAAAGGCAATAGTTCCAGAAACATCAACATATGCCCCCGAAGAAGTACCAAGGTCCACCTATACGCCTAGCAAGTCAACAAATCCATTTTCAGAAGAGTACGAGACAACATCACATTCTAACCGACAACAGACGTTCAACTACCAGAACCAACAAGAAACCCAACCATCATTGCAGGCATGGCTTCAACAAAGTGCTACATTGCTACAAGACCGAAACAAAGATGGTTATCCAGCCGCAAGAGGGCTAAGAGATTTACAAGAACCACCACTCTATTCACAGTATCAAGGCGAGAGTAAGCCAAAAGCTCAAGAGTCGACAAAGCCCAGCAGACAACCCATAGAACGAGTTAGAAGAGATGAACCACCTCTTGCAAGCACCATAAGAAATTATGGCTTAGGGGCACCTCTGGGAGAGGAACCCTCCCACTACCGAAGGCCAAAGGAGTTATATCGAGTAGGACGAGGAGAACCAATGATGAGATTTGTAGACCATCGTAGAATTAGACCTTCTTAGGTGCAAAAATGGGTAAACAAGAAATACACGGGAAACAGAGATCCAAGGGATCATGTATCAGCCTTTGTGCATGTAATTAGAGCTGAAGAAGTGTTGGACTTCCCTACTCAATTTGCAGGGTTTGGGCTTACCCTAAAAGAGAATGCCGCTAATTGGTTTCACTCTGTGGAGCGTAGAGATTTTGAGTCTATGGAGGAGGTTTTTGACGAGTTTATTGAGGAATTCTCACAAAGAGGGATATCTCATAATACAGTCTCACAAATCCATAAATTCAAACAGAAAGAAGGAGAATCTGTACGAAAGGCAACCCTACGACTAAAAAGATATGTGAAGTTCTTCCCTGTGGAAGAACTGCCAACTCAGTCCAGACTTATGCTTATATTTATTCAAGGACTAAGGAACGCAGATCTCCAGAAGGACTTATATATGAAGAGGAGCACGACGTTAAATGAGTTAACTAAGGAGGCTCTTTACCTTGTAGACAATTGTGCGGTCTACAAGGAGGGTGAATTCAAGGATCTTGATGACGATTCATCCTCACAACAAAGTGGAAGCAAGTCCGCTAAGATAGCACCGAAAGGAGAAGTAACTGTAAGCCAGGAGCAGCTTGTGGAGTAAGTGATAAAAAAAATTAATATGTATGCCAAGCCTCAGGCTAAGCAGCCAAAGTGGTGTGCTATTGAACAAAAATGGACAAACCATGTGACGGAGGAATGTTATTATAACAAGGGATTTGTGAGAGAGCGACCTTATGCTCCCCAAGCTTAGGTAGAATCTCCTCAACTTCCACCGATGCCGAGCTATCAAGCACGTAACCTACCAAGACCTGTAGGTGTTGAAAGACCATAACCAATATTGTAGAACCAACCACCCCTACGAGGATTACGACCGGTCGGCATAAGATACACACCAACGGTAAATGAACCAGAAGAGAAGGCTTTGGTACCTATGCATGCATATTACGAAGATTCCAATGGATATGCAACAAATCCTGTCTATTATCCACCAGAAGAACCCCCAATGCGAGAACCTTGGAGCATGATTGGAAGTACAGGACCACCAACAACTACACAGGTAGCAGGAGAAGGAAGATACAGGTTGGATGAATGAACACTGTTGTTCATAGCCAACGGAGGCATGGGCGGGTAGAGGCATGCATACCAATAAAGAGGAGCTCAAGGAGCACCTCAACAGCCTAAGGGACCCTGCTACAAGTGTGGCGGAGACCATTGGCTAAGAGACTGTCCTTATGATGAAATCATTAGAGTCAACACGTATTGCACCAAGTGTGGAATTAATCACTTGATTCCTGATTGCCCTAAGAACTCGAGAAAAGGAGCAAAAACTACTTTGAACATGCTGGAAGTAGTGCCTTCCAGCGGAGGGTCAAAAAACGAGACAGTAATAACTATTCAGGAAGTAAAACGAGCACAAGCTCAACAAATGACAAACGAACCCATAATTAAAGAGCCAAAGACCAATGCCCCAAGTGCAGAAATGAAAAATCATAGAAGCACTTGGAAAGCTAGAAAGGTGCGTATGAAAGCCAGGAAGGAACGAGAGCAAACGGCTCTAGCTGAGTAGCTGAAACACACAAAGGATAGATTAGAGCGGTTAGAGGATCTAACTAGTTTAAGTTCATATGCTGCTACAACCAAAGGAGCCAAGGAAGTAAAGGAACCCCGAAGTGTAGGATCAGGAGGATGAGTGCAGGTAGAAAAAGTAAATAAGCAGTTGGACAAACTTTTAAAAGCATACGAAGCTAGACTCAAAAACAACCAAAACCAAGAGCAAAGATGGATGACTTATCCATATGCAGAAATACAAAAACAGAGGTTGGAAATGTGTCGAAAGATGATTGAAACAACCCAATCCTTGATAGAAAATCCGCTTGGTAAACCTGCAATTTGGCACGAGGTACCAACTCCAACCCCTATCAAACCAACTCTAGAGAAATAAGCAGACACGAAGGAGAGACTCACAACTGCCTCTGAGTCTAGGAGAGAACCTATCATAGTGCCCAATACAACAAATGAGACAATTGATGGTTTCCAGCCTAAAACATTGGTAGAAATGGGTAAGGATTGTAACAGTCTAGATGACATGTGGAAGAAAATCTGGGAAGCAAATGAAGCTAGCAGGGTGAACCACCAAATAAATAGCATGAGAAAGGAGAAAAATGAGATCTTACCTCCCATTGAAGAGTTTGAGGCAAGATCACAAATGAACTTTGATATGCATTCACAAGGGGGAGACCAAGGTTCAATTAGTTCGGGGCACATCCAACAAGACTCGCTAAAAACTCTACCCTCCTACCTAGGGGAGTATGAAGCTAAGTCTGAGGTGAGAGTAATCCCATCTCAAAGACTTTCTCCTAACAGAGTAATGGATTCACAAGGGTTGATTGAGTTATTGTCCACACCTGTGGCATGAACAATCACGCTAGCCAAACTCCTAGGTTACGACCAAACATGTGGACCACCGTAGGCAAATTCTTAGAAACATTTGGAGTAAAAGACCCTACCTCGAAGCTTCAAGAAGGGATTAGAGAATTGGACAAGCCTCAACTAAACACTAGGTCAGTACCTCTAAACAAGGTTGGATAATATTTTGAGGGAGAAGATGGAAATACCACACTACCAATAGAATTTCAAGGAGTAGTATCCAAATCTATTCTTGACAGTGGAGCGGGAGTCGCTATCGCCACCAAAGAAATCTAGAAAAAATGGGAAAAATCGGCTTTGAGAGCTACCAGAATGAAATTGCAACTGGCAGATGGGTTCATGGAAAAGCCTCTAGGACTTTTAGAAAAAGTAATTGTCACCTCTTGCGGAATCAAGTAGAGCATACATTTGCAATAGTTGATTTCGACAAAAAGAACAATTACGACATCATCTTGGGAAGACCATTCATGAGACAATTAAAGATGGTCCAGGATTGGGGTTACGACCACATATACCTCAGATATGGGGAGACTACAACCAAAATATACCTAAAAGACCATAGTTACAAGGATGTGAACCCGACACTAGTGGAAGAGTTTGATTCAGCTACATTGGCAGGGTCTGAACTCCTAGCATGGTTAGGGCAGAAAAAAGAGCTATGGATGTGCGGAGCTTCACATTGTGGGAGCTTAAAAAGGGAGGAATACATCTTAGAAATATCTATTGAAGGCAAGGATTACATTCCGGAACCTTTTTCCAAAGATGCCTTAGAACCTATGGAATGGGAACACAGACTAGCAACATTGGATCTGTACAATTACAGACAACCCAACGACAAAATTTTGTGATAAAGATGGCTATGATGTGCTACCCTATTACATGGTAAACCTTATACCAGCAGGAGATGAGTGTGTAGACTCACCAAAAAAAGAAGAGTTTTATGACTCCTCTGAGCATCTGAAACTAAGTCACGATGCAGATAATTAGTGTTCAGACAGCTCGAGCGAGAGTACGGAAACAACTACGAATATCAAGTTTTATGATTTTGCAAATCAATACCCTAGAAGCCACGAACGTTATAGGAAAAAAAGAACATTAGAGAGAAACTGATGCCCAGGATAAAAGATAAAACTCACTATCTAATGCTTGTCAAGGAAAAGGATTTTGTAAAAGACCAAATATCAGGAAGATTCTCAAGAGTTCGAAGGGAAAGGACACATGAGGAAATAAAACAAGCACGGAAGACTAAAACAAAAACAAAATCAAGAAAATCTCAACAATCAAAACAGGAAAAGACAAAAGATCCAGAGTCGACCAAAATGGAGCATAAAAAGAAATACCAAGAACTAAAACGGTCGTTACGAGAGGTATGGACTATTGAGGGAGAAAGTGATGGTTCAAAAAAAAGAAACATGAATGTACCATCCCACTATCAAAAATTCACCATCCAAGACAGAAAAATCATAATGACACCACCAATAAAAGAAAGAATAAACCAACAATCTTACGATGGGCCGGAAAATGCAAAACGGATAGACCTTGCTATGCCAGGCAAAGAGCCTCAGCCTATCTATATAGCAACTGATTTAGAGCCTGAAGAAGAAGAAAGGCTAACACAACTTCTCAAGAAGTATAAATGTGTGTTTTCATGGTCCTACAAAGACCTCAAGGGAGTTGATCCCTCGATATGCCAACATACAATTCCTTTAAAATCAGATGCCAAACCTAGCAAACAACGTCCTTACACATATAATGACACATTCGCTAAACGAATCAAAGAAGAGATTGACAATCTGATGGATGCTGAATTCATCTATGAAATTGAGCATACAGATTGGGTGTCACCCATTGTGGTTATCCCCAAAAAGAACAGAAAGTTGCATGTGTGTGTGTGTGTGTAAACCTCAAAAAAGTGAACGCAGCCACAATAAGGGATATTTATCCCTTGCCGATTACAGAACATGTGTTTGAGAGGGTGGCAGGAAAATGGGCCTATTCCTTTTTAGATGGGTTTTTGGGGTATAACCAATTGGAAATTGCAATAGAGGATCAACACAAAAGAGCATTTTCCACAGAGTGGGGGATATATGTGTATAGAGTTATGCCTTTTGGCCTAACCAATGCCCCAGCTACATTCCAAAGGTTAATGACTCATGCATTGAAAGAATACCTGAGAATATTCTTAGAAATATATATGGATGATCTTTGTGTCCACTCTCTTATATAAGAAGAACATATTGACCATTTACAAAAGGTATTTGAGAAGTGCAGAACATATCGAATTTGTCTCAACCCGAAAAAGTGTATTTTTATGGTAAGGCAAGGCCGCATCTTAGGACATATTGTCTCAAAAAATGGCATAACCACTGATCTGGACCAAATTAGAGTCATAGCAGACTTGCCCGGTCCTACTAATGCCAAACAAGTACAATCCTTCATGGGACACTACGGATATTATCGAAGATTCATATATATGTATGCGGTCATTGCACAACCACTATATCGCTTATTAGTCAGTTTTGACTGGACTGAGGAGTGTGAAATTTCATTCTAAAAGCTTAAAGAAAACCTTGTATCAGCACTTGTACTTAAAGCACCAGATTGGAAAAAGATATTCCATGTGCACATTGATGCATCTGCATATGCAATTGGGAGTATTCTGGCTCAACCTGGAGACGGAACAATGGATTTCCCAGTTTGTTATGCGAGCGGACAGCTAAATAGTGTAGAAAAGAATTGCACCACCATTGAAAGAGAGGGATTAGGAATGATTTATACTGTAAAGAAATTTTGGCATTACTTGCTTACAAAAAAATTTGTGTTCTTCACAAATCATCAAGCTCTTTTGTATCTAGTAAATAAACCATGCAATACTGGGAGAATTGTACGATGGTTTATTATATTGCTAGAGTTTGGGAGAACAACCACGGAACTTCCAACCATGTTCACTACAAAAATAAGACAACATAAACCACACTGAGTAGATCAAGGTTAGCAACACACGAAAAACAAGTATGGGTACGAAAGGATAGAGGGGACCTGGCATACAAACCACAATACAACGGCAGAAGTCAACAGAAGAACACAATTAAACCAACAAGCAAGGGAATAAAAAAGATATGATCCCGAAGAGAATGCTAAGTAACCACTTAAATGCGACACGCATTTGGATCCTCAAACCAAAGCAATAGGAACTCCCTTCAGTACAAGCAACACCAGCAGCCAGACACACACTACATATGAGACCGGCAAACCGATCTATGTGGGTGTCGATCAGCAGAACAACAATGACGACCAAGGATGAGGCAATAAACCTACAAAAGCCTCCACAATAAAACTCCAAAGGGAAATTAACAGAGAACAAGATTATAGATACAACGGAAATGACACTTCCATCCACCGAAACAACCACGGCCATATCGACAGTAGTGGCAACCCAAGCAACTTTTGCAAAAAAGACGATCAAACAAAGAGTTGTAGAGTTACAACTTTTACTTGCAAAGAAAATCCGCCAACCAAATCAACAACAAACAAGAAACCTCGACGTCGAATGCCAATAAGCATATTGCTTATTTCCTCCTCTCGCACAACATTAATTTTTCCATGCATTGACTGAGTATGCATCAGATAGGGCCACATTACAACACCGCGCATTAGCACAATTTTTAACCCATGCACTGCACATACCCCGAGGCAATACCTTGTCGTCCGGGAGGACTCCGACTAGGAGGGGGGGAGGCATTCTCAATGCGGACCGAATGAAGCTGAAAAGAGAAAAAAAGGGCATGTTTTTCGACTATTTTGAAGGGTTTTGGTTTGATTGAAAAATTTTCTAGACTAACCTAAGTACATATGCCCTTATACGTCACAAATCTACAAGTATATGGGACCAAACACAAAATTAAGCCTCTAGGTGTGTGTGTATATATGTAAAAATAGCAAATTTTTGGGCAAAATATTGGTAAAACGGAGAAATCCGGCCATAAAAATTGCATGTGAGTGTACAGAGTGTTTTGCGGTGATGTTTTTGAGTTATTGTGATTTTTGGGGATTTTTTGGGTTTATTTTGCTATTTTATTTTTAATTTTACTAACTATCGGCAGAAAAACTTCAAAAATACAAAAAGCAGGTGAAATATGGTCGTAATGAAAAACAAAAAATATGGGGATAATCAGTGACTATAGGACAACCTATGGTACAATGGGGGTGCAACTATGTGAATGGAGTGGGAGGCATATTTTGGCTAGATTTTGATCGAAACATCAAATTTCTCAAAAACTGGGCAAACGGAGTCCAAATCAAGAACTTTTCGAGCCTAAACCGCATCTCGTAAGAATTTAGGAGCACATGTCAAATTTCATAGAAAGTGGTCTGGGGACCCCCATTATAAGATTTTTTCACTTCACTTAGAGCTTATTTCTACTATTTCTTTCTTGAGAGAGCTCTAGCCACCTAGAACGAACCGGACTTCCAGCTGCTTCTACGATGCGCACGACCACCCAACAGGCTCTAGATATGAGAGGTAGGCTTAGCACCTTGAGCTTTTCGCGTATGTTTGATGTTTTATCGCGAAAACTAGTGTAGGGTTCACACGGGGAACGGACAGTAGAGACCTACGGGTAGAGGTAGCCACCTAACGGCTAACCCAATAGCAATAAGGCTTCATAGGGGGTTTACCCTAGCATAGGAGACCATTGTTGAATGCACAGAGGCGAAAAAAAAGCATTGAGAAAAACCCTGGCACCACAAGCCCTGCAAGAGGCCACCAAGTGGAAAATCGGTGGAAAGTCGCCCAAATACTACCAAAACTCATGGGTAGGAGCATCTCGACATGCTCTACAACGCTATATAGCCCACATGGCCATAAGGCAACCTGAAGCGGGACTAAGCTTCAGAAACGGCATCGGACACACAAAGCATCAACTGACTCTCACGGTCAAACCGGATGTCCATTTGCCACCAAACCTCAGCAGCGGCTTGCCTAGACCATCAACAACCAAGTCCTATGGTGGTAGACCACCACAAGTCATTGCCGGCATGCAAACGCAACCACGGGCGCTTCCAGAGCGACAAATCTCCAAATGGAGCTCCGACAAAGTCAAAGCCAACAAAAACCATATGGCAAGGTTTCCCAAGGAACCATGAGGCTATGGAGACTAACATCAAGAAATTTCATCGCCAAAAAGCAGCCCAAGAGTCAGAAAATGACCCAGAGGCTCTGAAAGCCAAACAGGGAGTTTCTATCTATCTATTTGACTTTTTTTATTGAAATAAGGCTTAAAGGGGACTCACGGGGCTAAGGGCATATACTAGTAACACTTCTTCCAAAAGAATTCCTCAAGAGACATCCTACGCGTAGGATGTCTCAAGGCCATGTTTGGGCATCCAACTCAATATCTCACCTCATACACAGCTTCTACATAGCTTATACATGTTAGCCATCAAGTTTCATCACATTTGGACAAGAGTTGACCTCATATGCATTAAAAAAATGGAAAGTCAGAGCATAGAGGCAATAAAGGGTCATACACCTACCAAAACTTGTCCAAATCACATGAAACTTGCACAATATACTCATTATCACATTACCAAGCTAACTGTGGAGTCAAATATGAAAAATAGTGCAATAGACATCCTACGCTAGGATGTCTAAATGTCCTATTTGACCTCCAGCTAGTGTTTTTGAGTTCCACAATTCTTTATAACATCTTCACAAGCTCATATATCAAATTTCAAGCCAGACCCATCACATTTGGCCCCCAAAACCTCAAAGATGCACTTTTCTGAGCCTAAAAACACTAAACATGCTCCTAACAATATCCAAATCAAAATCTAAGAACATGGCCATGTTCTACATGCAAAGGGCTACCCACATAACCAAAATCAAGTCATTCTGAGATAAGAGACATCCTACGCGTAGGATGTCTCCAGGGTCATATTGACCTTCTGTGCAGGAATTGACATCATGGGAGTCTTTTACATGGTATAAGAAACCTATATATCAAATTTCAATCCAATTGAATATCGTTTGCCCATCCATATAGGACATCCTACCCATTTTGTGAGCCAAAAGCCTAAATCTGCTCAAAATTGCACTTTTTTGATGTCCAAACCAAATTCTAAGTATATAGCCATGTTGCACAGGTCAAGGGCCACAAGCATGTCAAGTTTCATCAAAATCACAGGAAGTAGACATACTACGCGTAGGATGTCTACATGCTTATTTTTAAGCCAAAAACCTACTGTGGGCACATGCATGGCTTCCCTAGTCCCTTTTGAGTTCTTATTTCAATTTTCAAGTCATTTGGGTAGTTAGAACTCAGTTTACTAGAAAATCTGTGAAAAAACGCTAACTTTGGATTACTGAGTACAACAGGATCCATGGCAGCCACAAAGTTTCCTACAAAGAAGAAGAGGATGGATATCAAGGACTACTTAGAAGAAGTGGAGCCTTTTGTTATCCTAGAGGGAACCGTGAAGCCCACAAGCACTTGGATTCAAGATGACCTACTAGAAGCCAATGATTTGAGAATCTACCAAGGAGTGTTTAACACTAGGTTGGTAATGGGACACTTTTATGTCCTGTTAAGTGACCATTTTCCTTGAATTATGTCAAGAGTTTCAAAATTGATTTTGAGGTTCTATCTATCTAGAAAGTTGTCTCATGAGTTGAAAAAAACTCGACATTTTTTTGGAATATCAATTCCATCTTTAACATTGTCCTTGCACAACATTTCACAACCTAAACTGTGTGAAAAAAAGGGTCCTGTTTTTGGCTTTTTTCACCTTTTTGCAACTATACCACTCTAGAATTCATGTTTGTGAGGTCTATAATGCTAGAGAACTATCTTAAGTAGTCCTCAACATGTCCTGATGCTTCTAGGGAGAAATAAATATTAAAGTTTTAAGTTATGACCAAATTACAAAAATTGTCAAATCCTATTTTTTAGCCAATTTTAGCTCTTCTATGATTTTTTTGGTCGATTTCATGATATCCAAATGCATTTTTTATTTTCTATGTCACATATTGTAACATAAAGCTAATATTCCTTGAGTTTTGGGGCACCTAATACCCTATTTTGCATAGTACACAACGATGGTTGATTTTTTCAATTATAGAAGAAAACAAAACATTCTAGTATATCAAGCATAGCTTTTTCAATATTGTTAGTTTCATGGATTTTGTAGGTAGTAACCATATCTAGTCATAAGGATCAAATTTGGCTAGATATTGAATAGTTTCTATGGATTCTACAACTCATAATGTTGAACCCAGTTTTTTCATGTTTGCTGTATTTAACACTTCATCTTTGTCCCCAAGATTCCCTTTGGTAAGAAATGTATTATTATTTTGACATGCTCCATGGCTCCTTATGAACATAAAGGACAATAGGGAACTAAGAAAACATGCATATATAATTTGTATTGAGCGTGGCTATAGAAACTTTGATGATAGGTTTGCAGAATGATAAAAATTCAACTTTTTTGTATCTATTTATTTTGGCAAAACAAAAAATAGTGAGTGAGAAGCAACCATATTTTCTTATCACCAACCCATTGAAGTTAACTAGCGAATTTATCTCAAGTCCTACAAAAAGCCCTAATCTTAATTTTATGCAACAAAACGTAAGAAATGACTATTTTGATGAAAATGCATTGGTTCATCAACTTTGGAGGCTTGGTGTGACCAAAAGATGAGAACTTTTACAAGTTTCTTATTTTTTCCATGTGTAGTAGGCCTTGAACTATAACCTCATGAAAGGATTTTACAAAATGAGTGGATCTACTATGGTTTTGGAGGTTTTTTTCAAAACCCTGAAAGGACACTTTTATGTCCTCTTAGGTTACCAACCTAGTGTTAAAGATCCGGAGGGAAATGCAGTGGAGATACCCATGATCCCTCAAGAGCTCAATGAATTTGTCAGGAGCAAGATGGGGTACTACTTGGAGAAACTGGATCTACACAATTACTTTGAAGCCTTGCCAGCGGGGATTGATGTTAAAAGAGTGTGGGAATTTGTCACCACAATCAAAGAGGACGGCATAGCTAGAGTTACAGATCTGCAAGGCAAGCCTAATAAGATGATTGTCATCATAGAGAAGGTGGTGACAGTAGCACTTGACCTCTCTAACAAAGGAGATAGTGTGACTAAAAGGCGGGATGACATTAAGGTCTACTCAGAGAAGAAAAATAACTATACATTTGAAGATATTGCAAACCTGAAGGTGGCCATCATGAGCCAATTATACAATCAATACTTCCACATGTGTACCAAGCGGCCACAGAAATACAGGATGCCACCTGGAGCTATTGCCACCACTTTCATTTGGGCAATGCAGAAGAGCCGCCCGAGGGAGATAAACTATGTTGCTTATATTCACTACAACCTTGTGAGAATGGGGACCAAAAATCCCACTTATATTGTGCCTGGTGAGTTGATAACCAAAGTCATCTATAAATCATTGGATGCCAAGGGAAATTGGCCTCTACCTCCCTCCCAAAATGATTTGGCTCAAGCTGAAGGAAGACAAAGAAGAAGAGCCTCCTAAGGCTCCAAGGGTAGCCACAAGGTTGAAGCGCCATTTAGAGATAGTTCCAGAAGAGCCTCCACAACCCAAGAAGGGGAAGAAAGCATCTATAGGTGCCAGTAAAGGAAAAAAAGTCACAGAAAGCAGCAAGACTGGAAAGACTAATGGAGAGTTTCAGAGCTGAGAGGATGCCAAAAGGGGATCTGAGCGAATTATGGAATCCCTCACTTGAGGCTATGTCTGGATCTTCTCGAAGGACTAAAAGGGATCGCTTTGAAGTTTATATACAGAATTTTGAGATCTTAGATGCTACAGCTGAGAATATCCCAAACATACCTTTTACCGAAGAAGAAGATGATGAAGTGAGGCGGCAGCTGCTAGAAGAGTAGGAAAGGAAAGAAAGAGAGAGGAAAACAAAAGTTGACTGGGATTTCAAAAAGAAACCATCAACCCCGCCATCAAGCCGAGAGTCAAGTCCTCCACCATCACCACCTCTTCCTAGTCCTCCTCAACCCCGACAAACTGAGGAGTTGAACAAATCTGATGGGCAACAAGACTCCAAGGAAGAGGAGAACAAAGAGAAAGAGAAGAAGGAAGAAATTGGACCAAAAGAGGAGAAGCAAGATCTAGAAGCAAAAAAACTATCGAATATTCCTTGATCTACTAGCTGCTGGATACTCTCGAGAAGAGGAAACTCATACAACTTTTCAGTTGTCTAGCACTAGGCCCAAAGAATATATGATGAGCCCTTAATTGATGGAGTTGAAGGAAATGGCCACAGATACAATGGATTTAAAGCCACAAGCCAATGATTGGGATGAGGTGATGCAAATACTCCCTGGGCTCATAGCAAGGGCTATGGCCACTGAGATTGAGTATGATAATCTCAAAGCAAATGAATTTCAAATCAAAGCCGAGGTGGACTCGCTGCAAAAGCAGCACCAAGAGAACACACAGAAGCAATTTGCAAGCTGCAAGATGATCTGGACGTGGCACTAAAAAGATGCCAAGAGGTGGAAAGTCACAGTCAGGCAATAGACCAAAAGCTTCAAAGAGAAAATGAGGAGTATAAGAAAATCAGCAAATCACTGACGAATGATGAGAAAGAAAGGGACAACTTGACACTCCAGCTTGCTGATGAGTCCAAAGAAGTGGAGACTTTGAGGAATGCTAAGGAAAAAGCTAAGCTAGAATATGAGGCTAGCCAGGACGAAGTTATAGAGCTGGAAGATAAAAAAAAAGTGGAAGATCAGACAATCCAGAGGCTAAGGGCATCTCCGGGTAGAGTTAGAGCCGCGGCCTCAACTAGCACTTCTTCAGAGAAGGATATGTATGAAGAACAGATAAAGGAACTCCAAAAGTAGTTGACACTAGACAAGAGACAACGATTGATGCTGGCCAAGGGCTCCCTAGTGATGCAAAGCCATTTGGAGGATGAGAACAAGGCCATGAAAGATGAGCTAGCAACCTTGAAAAAGAAGATTGACGAGGATCTCAAGAATATGAAAACTGAAAATGAAGACCAAGAAGAAGCTAGAAGAGGCTGAGAAAGCCAATGCTAAATTGAACCACCTTTTAGTGACCATGGGGGATCAAGATGAACAGGAAAAGAAAGCATATCAAAAGCAGATTGATGAGCTAAAAGGCCAACAACAGACTGAAGAGACACACTTGAGCACAGGGCCAACAGCTATGGAAGGAATTGATATAGACAATGTGTCAGATCCAGTGGACACAACAATGCAAGAGGACATCCTTGTGGGATCATCCCAAGAGCCCCGGGATGACACAAGAAGAAGAGAACAATCTACAAAAGGCAATAGAAGCGGCCATAAAAGACACCGCCAAAGAAGCAATGCAGTGGGAGCAGAGGATATTGAAGTCTATGACCATTCAGAAATTAGATGAAAATGTCGTTCGACATGAATGGCTACAACCCTCTCTCCCATATCCTCTTCTCAAGTATGAAGCTGCTACACTAAACAAGAGGATTAAAGAGGAGCCGATAGTGCCACTATACAAAGAAGATATCACCAAACCAGAAGGTGTTAAGTTTATTGTGGACTCTCAGCCAAAATGGAGGAAGGCATGGCTAACTAAATACCCACAGTATTTAGTACATCTAGTAGAGGCGCAGACCTAGAAAGAACAAGAACTGTTGAAGAAAAGCCACCCCACGTGGCTCAACTACCCAAAGTTGCCAAGCTTGAAGGCAGGTGAGAGAATGAGTAAGAAATACATGGTGAAAACCCTAACAGGCGCCATTAAATTGTACACTGGCTCGCCTAACCTCTCTTGCATTATGCTCAGGAAGATATGTAAAACCCTTCTAGCAGTTTTTGAGATATTTAAACCTGGATAGGCAACATACAACATATTTTTCTTCCAAGATAAATATAGATGTGCGTATGAATTGTCTGCTCAACCTTCCCATGAGGTGATACGTGCCCTCTACCAGCGCATAATGTTTTTGCCCTCATACAATCTCCAGGCCTTTGAAAAAGCCTTATACACCGGTTTCTTCACCATCGATACAGATATATTTGGCCCTACATTACTGGACCAGCATGCACGATATGAGTCCATTCTGAAGATGCGCGAAAGCCTCCACTGAAGAAGCACTTCTATTGTCATGTCAGGGACAACATAATCTAGGAGGGGGGGAGTGTTAGCGGCTGGACACACTCAACGAAGGATGATTGCCTGGCGGGATACTAATTTTCTTTGTAATCATTCCTTAATTGAGAAGAAACCATCATTTCACCTTTGTAAATAGTGGGGCTTGGAGAAGCTTCCAAATTGTATCCCATTTTTGACATTTAGACTTAGTAAATGATCAAATTGGAACATTAGGGTTTGAGATTGTAAGGTATTTATACCACTTTTGACTGTAATGCAAAAAACCTTTTTGTCATTTTTCATAAGTTGTCTGTGTGAGTTGAGTGTACTCTTTGTACGAGAGAGAGTGAGAGTTTATCTTCACGCTACGTGCACACTGGTGGTCGGAATCAAGTGCGGAGAAGTGCAGCGTGTTGCCCCCGAAGAGAGCTACGTGCCAACACCTACATTGCAGGTGTACGACCCAGCTTTGCGAGATCGATCCACGAGCTATATCTGGTGATTTGGTGAGCATACATTGTCCATTTTTGCATTTCAGCATATCCACGTGTTTGCAATGACTAGAGCTACACATTAGGCACTTTAGTTTTCAAAAATGATGACCTGCAAAAACTTGTCAGACATCCTACGTGATTCTGCACGGGGTGTTTAGGGTTGGGGTTTTGGGTCACCGACCTTAGGGAGAGCGACCTATTGGTGTTATTAGGATTTCCTTCAAGTTCCGTAGCGTTTCGAGAACGTTTGATGGGTATTTGGCTCTTGAAAGCATTGTAGGAAATCTCGTCTTGTGTACTCTCGAAGGCTGTAACTTAGACATTGGGTAGAGATGTCTATAGGAAGTAGTCAATAGTCGGTCAAGTGTAGGTTGACACACTATCTTGCTTCCACGCGCGTGCGGGTCGAGCTTCATCCTTAGCTGACAAATCTTGTTAGGTAAGTTCTCACTGTGCTGACGTCCTTTGCGGCGTATCCGCCAACACCTCTCTCTATCTCTCTTTAGATTTGAGAATATGCTCAATTATGTTAATCAATTGACAATGATTATTTTAGTTGTAAACAAGGGTAGCTGGGTCCAGACGAGGCTGGAGGAAGAAAGGCTTTAGGCTGCAGGTCTACCACCGCCTCGTCTAAACGGTGTTGGAGGAAGAAGAGTGAAAAACTGAGAGAGGTGGAGAGAGTCCAATAGCTCTTTCAAGGGGGGGGTGCTGGAAGAAAAATGGCGGGCCCAGAGGAAGGTGATATCTACTGCAGCAAATAGGCTTTTGACATGCAACTTAAACGCCCCTATGGAAAGCATTTTCGCCGTAATGTCTGGATCGGGCCTTATATCCCCCGCCTCCTTCTCCCTCCTCTTTCTCTTTCTCTCTCTCTCTTTCTTTCTTCATTTTTATATTTGAAAATTATATACAATACTCTTTAATTTTTATTGAGAGGAGGGAAACACCAAAATTTGAAGAGGGGGGGGGGGAGGGGGGACTTAATCTAGAATTGAAAGTTTAGGCGCAAAATTTGGGCAACGGATATAACGACAGTAATGGGCGCCGTAATAACAATGGTAATAATAGTGGTAATAACAGCGGCGGATACAGTCACGGTAATACTTTCAACAAACCCCCCCCCCCCCGCCGCCCTCCTCTCTCTTGTTTCTCTCATTGCATTTACACCTTCTCTCTACAAAACACGGTAAAACAGTGCGGTAAACACTTGGAGATTTTCATGGTTATGTTTTGTAGACCTCTTATCTTGATTTAGTGAAGAAGAAGTACAGTCTCTTTTCCTCCATGTGTGTGTGTGTGTGTGTGCACGTGCGCGTGCTTGCAAGAGCTCAAGATCTCTCTCTCTCTCTCTCTCTCCTTGTCTATCTCTTCACATGGTATCAGAGCCCAGTTGCGTCTGAGGAGCAAGCAGGAGTAGCAAAGGAAACGGTCTCAAGATTCCCACGAGCCATCGTCACAACAATCTTTGATTGAGGTGCTTCCTTTTGGAGAGTGTATGTCTCAGGGTTCTGTAGAGTGCAGTTGAATTTCCATTTTTGACGCGTTTTGACCCCCAATCCGGAGCCAAAGTGTGCACACATGTAGAAACGCAAAGGTTTAGTATTCTGTGGATCTACATTTGGGAGGTGCAAAAAGCTTTGATTTGATTTCAGTGTTCAAAGAAATTGTTTAGGAGTGTGGAACAGGTGTATACACACATGCTGTGGTTATAGATGGTAACTGCCTATTTTCAGTCGGCTGCTCAAAGACTTGGTGTAGGGTTTGAAACATGTCGTCCAACCATGATGGACTTAAAAGATTGTCAGTGAGAAGCTCAACACGAACAATTTCCATGCTTGGAATTTTAGAATGAACAATTTTATTATGGATAAAAGTTATTGGGACTACATTGATAAAGAGCATGAGACAGCACCAACGTTACAAGAGGAAGGTTAAGTGCTGCACAGATAAAGATGTTTAGAGATTGGAACTAGGGAGCTCAGAATGTCATGTACTGGCTTTTTGTGAGTGTGTACGACATTATGATTGGACATATACAAGATGCTCACACTCTGGAGGAGGCTTGGGACACCCTGCTGGCATTGGATGTGACCAACACAAAGGCAAGGAAGCTGCAATTGAAGATTGGGCTGAATATAGTGCATAAGAAAAATATATCTATCAATGACTATTTGTTGAAGATAAAGACATATGTGCGTCGCTGGCATCCATTGGTGTTACAGTTGATGATGATGACAGAGTTGAACTTGTGTGTATGCGAGGCTTAGATCCAGAGTATAAGAAACTCAAGACTGGTATCCATCTTTGAGAGAACATTCCCTTGTTTACAAATTTGGTGTCCTTATTGATTGTAGAAGAAAAGGAGCTTGAGGAAGACTTGTGTATGCACAAAAGAAACAATTATGAACAGGTCCTTTTCAACAACAGAGGAAGAGGAAGAGGATGTGATAAATTTCATGGAGTAGGCCGTGGAAGAGGAAACTACCAAACACAACATTAAAATAACAATCAAGGTCATCACACAGGTGGTCGAGGAAATGTCTAAGGCAGGGGGAGTTCAAGAGGTTGTGGAAATGTGCAACGCAATAATGCAGGTCAACACAAAAATGCAGTATCTTGAGGTTGTGGAAGACATGGTCACTGTGAACATGACTGTCAAGACAGAAGGCATCAAAACAACTATGTAAATACCAAAAAAAATGTAGATGAGCTTGAGAGGCTATTTGTGGTGCAACACATGCTGAATACCATGTCTACAAATGTGGTAAAATCTAGTAACAATGTCTAATATGTGGATTCTGGTGCATCAAATCACATGACCAGTCATGGTGAATGGTTCAAGGAAATGCATACTTTACAAAGTCTTGGTTATGTAGAAACTAGATGATATTGCACATCCCATTATGGATACTAGAAATGTGTCATTGTCTATGACAGATGGTAAAGTGAAGTACTTGGCTGATGTACTGCATGATTCAATATTGGTTTCCGTTGGGCAAATGGTTGAACACGTTTTGCATGTCAGGTTTAACTCTGATGGTCTATTTGTCACAGGCCATATAAGAAGTATTGGAAGGCTGGTTGCAGAAGGAAAGAAAGTGGGTAGAATGTTTATGTAAATTTGCCCGAGCTAAATGCTGCCATGTTTGCACAGGGTGCAAGAGCTGTTGCAGATATTGAGATTTGGCACAAGCGTATTGGTCAAGTAAATTTGCAAAGACTGAAAATGATGCAAACTAAAGAGATGGTTACATGTTTTCCAACATTTAAAGTTGCTTAAATGCAAAAAGTCTGTGAAGCCTGTAACTTTGGAAAGCAAACAGAAGCATTTTTTTTCTTATGATAAGCTAGCATGAATGCATTAGATGTTACCATATACATGTGGTAGTGATGTGTGTGAACACACTAGGACCGACGGGGCATTTTTTCCCTCTTTAGGAGGTTTTTTCCCCCGTGCATTGTATATACGCCCATCACTCTAGGGCTATCTATCTTTCCATTGCATACTAAGTAACACACTCTCTATTGTGTGCCTTGAGCTTCCTTCGTCTTCTCCAAGCTGTGTGTGTTTCTCTGCAACCCTAATTCCAACAATTGGTATCAGAGCAGGTCACGTCCTCCCGGGCTTAGTCGCCAGCTACTCCAGCACACGCCTGCTCACTTTCTCCGATTTCAGTGAGCTTTGGCGAGCGTTCACAGGTCGACCATTTCCACTACGGGCAGTACTGCACAGGCTATTTCGTCATTTTGTGCAGATTTTCTGTCAGTGCCGTTTTCTGCATAACAGGTGCCTTATAGTCTTCTACGGTTTGTGCTATATAGCACAAGTTGTTCCCGCTCCATTTCTCCTATTTTCGGGCAGTTTTCACATCAGGTGCAGCATTGACCATGGCTGACAACAACAACACAGATGTGTTCAAGATGTTTGCTGCTGAGGACAGGTTGGATGGGGACAACTACCCTATGTGGGCTTATATGATGCAACATGTTCTTGTGTCAAAAGGTGTCTGGAACATTGTGCAGGGCATTGATGTACGTCCTGGTTCTGAAGATGTAGGCGATGTTGAGGATGTGGTCTTGCTGCAAGGATTGCAGCTGTTAGAGTTGTTTTGCCTACGGCAGAACAAGCTCGTTGGGATGTTAAGGATGCGCAGGCTCATGCATTGATTGCGTTGTCTGTGAAGCGCACCATTATTCCTCACATCCGTTCAGCAAAATCTGCAAAACAGGCTTGGGATATTCTAGCAGGTCTTTATGCAAGCCGCAATGAGGCTAAAATTGCTTTGCTGCGTAAAGAGCTAGAGTCGAAGATTATGCATGAGGAAGATGATATGGACACTTTCCTTGCTAGTGTCAAGGATATCAATGAGCAACTCATTTCTGCAGGTGAAGTCATTTCGGACAGTTCCCTTGTGCAGACTGTTCTTGATGCCTTACCAGATTCCTACCAGACTTTTGCTAGTACTTGGAGACTGATGACCCAAGGAAATCCTGAAGTTGTCAAGTTTGATGCATTATGCACATTGCTGTTGCAAGAGTCACTTTCTAGAAAAAACAGGACTAGGCAGCGTGCAGTTGAATAGGCTTTTATTGCTTCTCAAAGAAATGGTGGTAACAGTAATGCAGCCACTTCTTATGGTTCTGCTGTGAGTGGAAAAAATTCTGTTCCTAATGCTTCTGGTGGCAGCACTTCGTCTGGCAATTCTGGTGATAAGGCCAAAAAGAAGATGCGTTGCCATTACTGTAAAGCCAATGATCACTTGATCAAGTCGTGTCCTAAGTTGAAGGCCAAAGAGGCTAAGAAGAAAGAGGGTGGTTCCACTGCAAATGCTGGTTCCACTACAAATGCAGCCATTGTTGAGTCTTCTGTGAAAGGAGATTGTGATGCTGATGTTGATGCAGAATGGGCTTTTAGCGCAGAGTGCACTTACAATCCTGCTGTCCATGATGCATGCTTGTAGGTTGCTGCAGATTCACATGTGTGGTATTTCGACAGTGGTGCTACAAAGCACATTACCTCACATCGTGAATTGTTTACCTCTCTCGAGTCTGTCCCTCATGGGAATTCAGTCACTTGTGCCAACAACGCCTCTTATCCAGTTCAGGGAGTTGGAAAGATTGTGCTCACTGCTGCTAATGGCAGTTCCTTCACACTTGTTGATGCACTTTATGTACCTGGGATCAAGAAGAATCTCTTATCTGTATCCTCACTTGCTAGACTTGGACTTGTAGTCAAATTTGTGGATGACAGATGTACAGTTCATGATCTCAATTTTGGTGATGAAATTGTTGCATCTGGGCTTTTGTGCCGTGGGCTGTATAAGCTCACTTTGTATGACAAGTGTGGAAAAAATTTTGCAAATGCTGTTGTAGATTCAAGGGCTATTTCAGATGCAAAACTTTGGCATGCACGTTTTGGTCATCTGAATTTTGCCAGTTTGCTGCGTTTGCAGAAATCTGATATGGTTGCTTCTTTGCCGCCTCTTGAAGCACCTGTCAAACATGTTTGTGAAGGCTGTATTCTGGGTAAAATGCAGCATTCTAAGTTTCCAAAGGATGGTTCAGTTAGGGCCACATGCAGGTTGCAGCTTGTGCATAGTGATGTTTGTGGGCCCATGCAAACTCCGTCCTTGGGAAATTACCTGTACTTCGTGACTTTCATTGATGATTACTCCAGGCATGCATGGGTATTTCCGCTTAAAGCGAAGTCCGAAGTTTTTATGTGCTTCAAACTATTTTTGGCTATGACTGAAAATGTCTCAAAATGTACTATGGGCACCCTCCGTTCCGATCGAGGGGGGGAGTATATGTCTCATGAATTTAATGCATTTCTGGCTAGTTGTGGGATAAAACACCAATGTACAGTGCCTTATACACCTCAGCAAAATGGTGTTGCTGAGAGGAAAAATAGGTCACTAACGGAAATGGCACGATGTATGGTCAAAAGTCAAGCTTTGCCGCATTCTTTTTGGCTTGAGGCCATCATGTGTGCCACTTATGTACTTAACAGGTGTCCTACAAAAGCTTTGCAATCTATTACTCCATATGAAGCATGGCATGATAGAAAACCTTCTATTGAGCACATGCGTGTTTTTGGCTATTTGGCATATGCTTTGGTGCCACAAGTGCAGCGCAGAAAATTGGATGATAAGGCTGTCAAATGTATTTTTGTTGGTTATAGTGCTGAAAGCAAAGGTTACAGGTTGTATCATCCGCAAACAAAACGTATTCTGGTTTCACGGGATGTAGTGTTTGTGGAAGACTCTGTTCAGCCCTTGCTGCCATGTACTAGAGACAGTAATGTAAGCTCACAGGACATTTATGACACTTTGTTGCCTCTTTTCAGTGGTGGAAATACAAATATAAGTTCCAATGAGGCAAATGTACAGCCTATGGGGGTTTCTGAAAATGTTTTAGAACAGCCTATTACTGATGCAGATGTACTTGATGAGGAAAGGGCTGAAAATGAGCAGGCTAGAGGTATGCCAAAATGGCTGGTGCACACTTTGCGTGACAGTAAATTGGATGCACCTTTATCTAGTCGTACTCGTTCAGGCTCTCACCATGCATCTTATGCATCAGATTGTTATGCTTTGGCTGTGTCTAGTTTACATGATGTTGAGGAGCCTCTGTCTTTTGATGAAGCACAGAATTCAGAAAATTGGATTGCAGCCATGAAATCAGAATATGATGCACTTATAGAGAATGACACATGGAATTTATGTGATTTGCCTCCTGGCAAAAAGGCCATTGGTACGAAGTGGGTTTACAAGTTGAAATGCAAGCCGGATGGTGAGATCGATCGCCGTAAGGCTCGACTTGTTGCAAAGGGTTATGCACAACAAAAAGGCATAGATTATGAAGAGACTTTTGCTCCCACTTGTCGTATGACTACTGTGCGTTTTCTATGTGCATTGGCAGCTTATTTTGGTTGGGATGTACATCAATCAGACATTGTTACTGCTTTCTTGAATGGTGACATATTTGAGGAAGTTTATGTAACGCAGCCTCGCGGTTTTGTCATAAAAGGACAAGAGGACAAAGTGTGCAAATGTAAGAAGGCTTTGTATGGGTTGAAGCAATCTCCTCGTGCTTGGTATGAGAAAGCTAACACTCATTTGGTTAAACGAGGCTTTCGTAACAGTCCAACAGAAAGCACATTGTATGTAAAGCGTGAGGATGATGTATTTCTCATTGTGGTTCTTTATGTTGGTGATTTGCTGATCACTGGACCAAATGAGAGACATATTGCTGAATCTAAGGCTGATTTGAATGCTACTTTCAAGATGAAAGATTTGGGGCTGTTGCATCATTACTTGGGTATACAGTTTAAGCAGTGTGATGGTGGTTTTGCCTTGTGTCAGAACAGTTACATAGAGACATTGCTATGTAAGTTTGGACTTGAGGATTGCAAACCTACTGCCACTCCCATGGAAACAGGTTTGAAGTTGAGTCTACATGATGCTGGCGATCCTGCTGATGTCACTCTTTACCAAACTGCTGTTGGCTGCCTCATTTATGTATGCAACACGAGGCCAGATATTCAGTTTGCAGTCTCGCAGGTGAGCAGATTTATGCATAGCCCAGGGTCTAAGCATTGGCAGGCTGTCAAGAGGATTTTCCGCTACCTTAGTGGAACTTTACATCTTGGCTTGTTTTATCCCAAGGGGGGATCATTGCCGCCAGACTTACATGCTTTTTCGGACTCAAATTGGGCTGGTTGTTTTGACACGCGAGTGTCCACAAGTGGTTTTTGTTTCATGCTTGGTAGTTCATGTATATCATGGTTGAGCAAGAAGCAACCTACTGTGGCCACTTCGAGTTGTGAGGCTGAGTACAGGGCAGTCTTCACAGCTACGGTTGAGTGTGTATGGCTCAGACGCCTTATGGCTGACTTGGGTGTTGGACAGGACACTGCCAACACTATCTACACTGACAGTCAGAGCGCATTGGCAGTTGCGAGTAACCCAGTTTTTCATGCTCGCACAAAGCACATTGAGGTGCATTACCACTATGTTAGGGAGAGGCTCTCAGCAGGAGAGATCAGCTTGGCTTATGTGCCAACACAGGACAACCTTGCAGATCTTTTCACAAAGGCATTGTCTCGTGAGAAGCTTGAAGCTTTCCGCAAAGCTTTGGGCTTACTCCCCTTTGTGGACTGATCCTGTCCTCAGGGCATGGCACTTCCCTTTACTCATGTGCCAGCTCTCGTTCACCGCATCACTCCAGGGGGGATTTGTTACCATATACATGTGGTAGTGATGTGTGTGAACACACTAGGACCGTCGGGGCATTTTTTCCCTCTTTAGGAGGTTTTTTCCCCCGTGCATTGTATATACGCCCATCACTCTAGGGCTATCTATCTTTCCATTGCACACTAAGTAACACACTCTCTATTGTGTGCCTTGAGCTTCCTTCGTCTTCTCCAAGCTATGTGTGTTTCTCTGCAACCCTAATTCCAACATTAGATTTAGTGTATACAGATGTTTGGGGTCCAAAAAATACTACATATATGGGTGGATGTAGATATTATGTGAGCTTCATTGATGACCGTATGAGGAAGGTATGGGTCTACTTCATGAAGCAGAAAAGTGAGGTGTTTATGCACTTTCATCGTTTTAAGGTTATGGCTGAGACTGAGGAACATGTAAAGTACGTGAGGCCAAATAGCGGGGGAGAATACTTCTCTAATGAATCCAATAGGTTTTTAAAAAAGCATGGAATTCAGAGACAGTTTTCATGCAGGTATACTCCGCAGCAATATGGTGTTTCTCAACAGAAGAACATGCACATTGCAATAGTGGTTAGAGCACTGATGAATGAAAATAATATGCCTCATTATTATTGGGAGGAGGCTATTGCTACAACTGTGTACATTACAAAAATGACTCCTACTGCTACAATGCATGATATGACACCGGAGGAGAAGTTTTGTGGTGAGAAACCAAATGTATCACATTTTAAGGTGTTTGGATGTATTGCTTATGTGTATGTTCTAGATGAGCTAAGAAGTAAGCTTGATTTGAAAGCAAAAAAATGTGTATTGATTGGCTATTCCCTTGAGCAGAAAGGGTACAAGTGTTACAATCCTATCACGCGTAAGGTGAGGGTGAGTAAGGACATTGTTTTTTATGAAATGGTGAGTATGTATGTTGATGTAAAAGATGATTTGGTGGCTGATGTAAAAGAGAATGTGGCTACAAAAAATACAAGTGTGTAGTCACAAGTCTTGAGTGGGCCGCAAGGGTCACCTAGTGCAGGTCATGGCGAGAATCCGTGGAGTGGCAGGCTGCGTGAAAGAGTGAACCCTGCTAACTCTATCTTCAAATGTATTAAGAAAAGGGAAGGAAAAAGTTGATGATGCCCCTAAGCTACCAAATTTGAGTGTCGGTCATGATGATGGTGATAGCAGTGGTTTTAAGTTTAGATGAGGAGTTTGGCATACCCTCTGTAAAGACTCTTGGTGCAAGAAGGGAGCAAAGAACCTGGAAGTTATCCTGGACCACATAGGCTGGAAAGAGTAAGAAATCATTTGCAGAGATTGACTGATGACAATTATGTGGCTCATCATTGTGCATTTATGGAGAAAATTATAGAGGAGGTATAACCCACATGTTTTGAGGATGCTGTCAAAGATGAAAAATGGGGGCAAGCTATTGATGAAAGATGGATGTACTTGATGCAAATGGAACATGGGAATTGGTGCCATTATCAAAGGGAAAGAAGGAAATTCGATGTAAGTGGGTTTAAAAAATAAATAATAATGTTGGTGGGAGTGTGAGTTGGTATAAGGATAGGCTTATGGCCAAAGGTTATACATAGACTTATGGGATTGATTACAAGGAGACGTTCAGCCCCGTAGCCAAGATGGCTAGTATTTGTGTGTTTATTGCAGTGGTTGTCGCGTTAATATGGGTGTTAAAACAAATGGATGTAAAGAATGCATTTTTGAGTGGAGACTTGGAGGAAACCGTATATATGGAGCAGCCACAAGGTTACACAAATATGAGGTTATGTGACCTTGTATGTAGGCTAAAGAAAGCATTATATGGGCTGAAGCAAGGACCTAGAGCTTGGTATGAGAGGATTATGACATTCCTCATTTAATTGCGGTTTGAAATGTCTAATGTTGATCTTTCATTGTATGTGCACAAAAATGAGGTAGGAATTGTGGTGATATGCTTATATGTGGATGATTTGATAGTTGGAGGAGATAATTTTACTGAAGTGGAGGGCATACAAGCTCTACTTATGCAGGAATTTGACATGAAAGATTTAGAAGACTTGTGATACTTCTTGGGCATTGAAACTATTTGCACAGAAGAGAGTCATTAGGAAGAGAATGGAGTCTAGGAGGGCCTCTATATTTGGCAGTTTAAGTGAGTCAAACCTTTAGTATTAAGAAAGGTTTAAGTGAGTCAAACCTTTAGTATTAAGAAAGCAATCAAAGACAACTTTAGAATTCAAACAAGTAAAACGGCTAGTTTATTTGAATACAAATTTCCCCCCCAAAACAAAATTTAAAGTCTAGCGGGAAAAAGTATATCATGTAACATATCTATGGAAAGAGCTCGGTGTGTAGAATCTAGATCTGAAATGTCCGCTCAAATTGGAGATCATATATAGTATTTATGGAAGGCTGAAAATCATAAATTTATCCTCCCCATTTTTTGGGGAAAAAGTGCATCCTTTGACTACTCTTACACCTGTCTTACACACCCACCATTCTTGCACACATGGCATGTATCTATTCGTCTAAATGTTAATAACCTCCATAATGTCATGGCAAATAAAGAGGCCCTCCTAGACTCCATCCTCTTCCTAATACGTATGGCTATCACAAAGACAATATGCTTTGGATATATATAAAAGGTATGGTATGGATGATTTAAGCTAATTGCAATACCTTTATATCAAAATTTGAAGTTGGAAAATGATGTAGATCAAGTGCTTGAGAATGCTACTATGTACAAGCAGATAGTGGGCACCTTGGTCTACTTAACTATCTCACGTCCAGACTTAACTACACATTTGGATTGGTGAGTCAGTTTATGCAGTCTCCCAGGAATCCACACTTGAATGTGGTGAGGTGCACTTTGTGCTATGTCAGTGATACTTTGGATTATGTACTTTTTATGGGGCTGATGTGGAGTTGCAGCTCTATGGGTACACAGATGCGGTTTGGGCTGGTCGTGTATAAAATTATAGGTCTACTAGTGGATTCATGTTCTCACTTGGGAGTGATGCTATCACATGGATCAGCAAGAAGTAGCCTAAAATTTCTCTTTTGAGTACAAAGGTAGAGTATAGGAGTGCTGCAATTGCCGCATGTGAGGTAGCATGGCAGGGCTTCCTACCTTACGACTTTCAAGGACAGGTACAGAGACCGGTTGTCATCTACTGTGACAACCTTAGTAGCATACAATTGGAACGAAGCCCAATGTCTCATGCTAGGAAAAATCAGATCGAGGTGCACTACCACTTCATCAAAGAAAGGGCCTTAGCAGGTGACATCGACCTTGTGTACGTTTTTGGGTTGTGTGTGGTTTAGCTGGGAAGGTGCGGAACCTATGGCTGTGAGAGATCACAAACACTTTGCAAAAAGTGTTTATGAAGAATCACCAACCCTTTCCTAAATATGGTTTAAAGACTAGGAGCGTTTGTGACAGCACACAAACCCTCTTTTCCATCGTGCTTGGAATCTACTTTTTTTCGTAGTCAAGATTATGATGAAAAGATCGCCAAATCCATTCAATTTTACTTAAAAATGTAAATTGAAAACACTAAAGTTTCAGCCATGAAACCTCAATGCTCATAAAAGCACAAATCCCAATCAAAACACAAACCTCTTTCATGGAATCATGTAGCCTCGCCCCCAATTACATAGTCGTAACATCAAATACTTGTTGAAAGGAACACACAAGCTTCCACCTTCATGGTGACCAAATTCTGATTTTGCAAAGATTCTAAACTGAATCCCACACACCATTTTGATAATGGAAAACCCTAGTTCACTCCCTCACAAGCTCAGATACAAGATTGCAAAGAGACAAGACTCCACTACACATAGATTGAGCAACCATGAAATCAATTGCACAGTATTGCAAAATTGCACAGGTTTTCACGTAAAATCATCCTTCTCTTCACGTGATGTGGCAACTTTTGGGTCATTTTTCCACTTTGGACCAAAACTAGGCCATTTTAGCTCATCTTTTACCCAAAAAGGACCATTTTTAATGTGAAAAATCCCCAACGGAGTTAGAAAAATCCCTAAATTTATAGGATCACTTGTATAAGCATAAAAATAATATATATGCATATTTTTTCATCAAATTCCATTTTGGGTCACTTTACATGCAATTTTATGATGACGCTTGTTAGCTACTATTTTCGGCAATTTTTGCCCACATCAATCTTTGTAGCCAAGACGAGTGTGCCACCATGAAACACTTGGAATATGTACATCATAAAACCAAATTAGGCATTTAGCAAGTAGGGATAACACACAACGGTGCCAGTATCACGACTCTTGAGATAGGTATGTACATGATAGCGAGACCGTAGTAGCGCTTCAATATATATCACATTATGTACATGATTACTTTTATTCATATGCATCCAAATGTTTCAAAAGTGCGATAAATGCTTTTATTTCACATTGTGAACATGGCACAGTACCGACATCCACCTACTTTGAACCATCACATCCGCCAGCATGTG
>NC_140945.1:105177256-105224285 GCF_014529385.1 Adiantum capillus-veneris | reverse complement strand
AGGATACAAATAAGGTAGAAAAATTCTTAATAGGTAAGAAAATGTGGATAACTTACAAAGCATAAGAGCACTCTAGATTCTTGAGGCATACCAATTTTGATTTCATGAGACATCCATGAAAAATTTGATGGTACATTTTTTCCATCCATGTTACTTTACAATGTCAAGTGAGTCAGCAAAAACTCTTCTCCTGCTTCAACTTAACAATGTATACATGGCCATATTCTTCTGACTTGATGTGTGAAGAGGTGCATTTATGCCAAGGTGGCAAATTTGGATCAAATGTATAGCGTACGTTGGGACAGACATTTGTACTGTGAGAACTATTTATATAGCCCGACACGTTTCCTTCTTCTACACAACCAATAATGTATGATTGATCTTCCTCTTCTTCTATGTTTGGATCCTCTAGAAGAGAATATTTATAAGCTCTTGGAAATATTTGCATATCTTTTTCCAGTCTTGAAATCTATACTTATGCCCTCCATAGTTTAGAATAGTCAAACCACTTTCCAGGGTAGTATGCACAAATAGCCCATAACCAGCTCCTTCAATACATGAAAGTCGCACTTCAAAATCCACACCGTTAATATGGAAAATTACATCTTTGGGAATAGGAAAAGTTGGTGTCCCAAAAGGATCTTCATGCCAATCATAGTGTGAAATACATCTAGTTTTTATATCACTTAACTCCTTTGTGTCTGCAAAAAGAAGAAAATATTATGCATAAAATAATGACAATATCAAAGAAAGATATCATTATTTTATAGTCCAATAGGTCCATTGTATGGAAGACTTAGAGTGCCTCTTACATGGTGCCTCCAAGGTTTCCAAAAAATAAAATCATTGGAAAAAAAAGGCCACTGTGTCTCCAATCTATTGCCCATTTGAAGCATAGAGAGAACCAAGGTCCACCACTTGTCCAAGCTAGACATGGAGCATTGACACAAGATCCAACACTTATCCAAGAACCCTATAGTATATGTGGTAACATGGGATGCATTGATGCAACAAAAGTAGTCTAGCCTCCTCATCCATCTCTTTTTTCTTGTAGCCTAGAGGGATTAGTTTCAAGGTCTATCACTAGTCAAAAACTACACATAGAACATTGATACAAGGTTCCACCACATGTGAAACCTATCATCTCTAGTAGCATGGATGGTTTGATATCAAGGTTCATCGCGTGTCCTACCTATACTCTATTGTAGCATATAGATTCTGGTTTGGTGGTACTACACTTGTCCAAACTTGGCTTGTTGTTGATATCTGGAGGTAATCAAGGGTCCTCCACTTGTCCAAGTTAGGCATATAAAACAATTGCAAGGTCCACCATGTGTACAACATATGATTGATTATAGCATGCATGGTCTTATTTCATGGGCAACCATCTTCTCTCCAACATGTGTCCAACCTCGGCTCCATTGAAGCATGGAGAGAAGCAAGGTCCACCACTTATCAAAGCTATTATTTTCTCCCAGTGCTTTCAAAACCCATAATACGTTGTACATGGGGGGGGGGGATTCTTGTTTCAAGGTCCACCACTTGGCTAAGATTGGATCCATTGAAACATAAAGAGAAGCAAGCTCTACCATTTGTCCAAGCTAGGAGCCATTGAAACATGAAAACCCCATAATATGTTGTATACGGGGGTGTTTTCAAGGTCTACCACTTGTCTAAGCTATGGTCCATTGGAACATGGAGAGAAGCAAAGCTCCACCACTTTTCTAAGCTAGGATCCATTGAAACATGGAGAGAAGCAAGCTCCATTGTTTGTCTAAGCTAGGCTCCATTGGAACATGGAGAAAACAAGCTCCACCACTTGCCTATTATTGCATAGAGATTCTGGTTTGAAGGTCCACCACTTGTCCAACCTTGCCTTCATGTATGGAGATAATCAAGAGTGCAATGCTTCTCTAAGCTAGGGACATAAAAGAGTTTCAAGGTCCACTACATATACGATCTATGATGGGTTGTAGCATGGGAGGTTTCATTTTAAGGTTGACCACTTCTCCAGCTCCGCTTGTCCAACCTCAGATCCATTGAAGAATGGAGAATAAAGGTGTACCAACTCTCCAAAATAGGCAAGACAATCTCTATAAAACCCATGAATTGTTAATATATGCTATGCTGTGGAGTTTTGTTTGAAGTTCCACTCCTTATCCAAGCTACAATCCATTGAAGCATGGAACTAAGTAAGATATATCTCTAGTCCAAGATAGGATCCATTGAAACATAGAGAGAATCAAGGTCCACCACTTGTCCAAGCTATGCATGGGTAATTGATATAAGGACCACTACGTTTTCACCTATACTATGCTCTATCATGGATGGTTTCATATCCCACCAATTTTCCAACCTATTTAGTAGGTTGTATTATGGGGGTTTGGTTTCAAGGTACTTCACTTGTCTAAGGTGGGTTCCATTGAACCATGGAGAGAAACTATGTCTACCACTTGTCCGAAATATGCTCCTTTAAAACATAAAAACAAGGTCCACCACTTGTCCAAGCTAAAGTTTCTCTCCATTGAAGCATGGAGAGAAACAAGGTCTACCACCTGTCCAAAATATGCTCCATTGAAACATAAAAGCAAGGTCCACCACTTGTCCAAGCTAATATAACAAATGGGTGTTGGTTACAAGGTGTACCACACTTGTCTAAACTAGTCTTCATGCAAGGTCTACCACATGTCCAAGCTATATGAGCTTGTTTTGAAGGTCTACCACACCTCTTGAAATTAGGATCCATGTAAGGTCCACCTTTTGTCAAGCTATGCATTTAATGAGTACTAAAACTAAGTAAATTGCAGTACTTAAATACCTTTCCAAGCTCATTAAGATTTTGGTCTCTAAGGCCACCCCCACATGTCTAATCTATGCTCTAATTGATTACTTATGCTAGTTCTCAAAGTCCAAACATAAGCTCCCTTCTAGCAAGGTTAGTTTAAATTTAGGCTCCAGCACCTGTCTAAGCTAGGTTCAATTTATGAAGCATCACCATTTAACCATGCTACGATCTAATGTATCATATCAAGGGGGTATTGATAAAAGGTCCAAAACTTATTGAGTTCAAGCTCTTAAGTAATTAAGTCTTTGTGAGTATTAAATGTTATAGTTTTAGTCTACAGATCCACCATTCAAAAACTCAAGTAATTTACTATTTACATTCAAACCTTGAATGCTTGAGATAAAAAATACAAACTCAATCAATACTATATAAAGCAAAATCTAACATTAAGAGTATCAAATCAGTAACAAGAAACACTAACATGCACAAGAAACTCAAAACATACGTGTCTCCATTTCCAAAAAGTCCTCCATTGACAGAGATGGTGTTGTTGTTGTTCTTCTTCTCTTTGTGGAGAGCACTCCTCTGTAACAGGCACAATGTCGCCTGATTGCGAAGTGGATTGTTGAAGTCCAGCCCATTTTTCTATATCTTCATGAGACTTAACAAAGTCTAGCAGCATGGTCTCCACGCTTTTTGCCTCCTCCACACTATCAATTAAGCAGATAACTTCTTTTTTCTGTTGTATTCCTTCTTGTGCAACCAAGGAGCCATCACCAAAAACATCAACAAGCTTGCGGTCTTCAAAACAATATGTACGAATGTAGTGCTTGACCAAAGCTCTTTTTTGGCCTCCAAATATTGCAAATCTGACATATCGTTATCTGCTACTTGAAGAAGAGAACAATCAATTGGCATGGGATGTTCCTCTGATCTTCTTCTCAGGTCTTCAAATGCATTGCCTTGTCCCAAGAAGGCAATAACTGTTAGGAATTGAATTGCTCCTTTGCAAGGAGCTGATGGAAAGTGATGCAATGCACCACAACAATGGTAGCTCAGATTATCTCCCATGGCGTGAAAGGCACATTGCAATTTTGTGAAGTTAGTGAAATCCACAAATGCAAGAAAGACAAATCCAGGATCTGTTGACCCTCCAGCAATAGCCAAGATCCCATCCAAAGCATTGTTAAATGTCTCCTCACTCCACTTCAAATTGCCTCCAACGTTTTTTGTCATATCTAAAACACATAAGCCAATAGGCACTTTATTATTGAAGTGGCGCATCAAGTAGAGATTGCCTTCCATTTGTAGGCTCACCACATAGATTGACCATGGCAAATCTCTAGGCTCAGTTTTCTCCTTTTGAAGGTGAATTGCCCATTGCATGTATTTTATTGCTCCATCTGGAAAAGCCATTTTCTTTGTTCCACGCGTCAAACTAGATCTGATCCATTCCTCGCATAGCATTAAAATTGTTTTATAAACAACATCATTGATGTTATACATTTTGACCACCTCCTCCCAGTCTTTACATGGTGAAGACTCATTCAAATTGTTGAAGCCTTCAAGAAGTGCATCTTGAATCAATTTGTCTTGCTTCAACTGCTTGATTCGATCATACATGTCAGTTGCATCACCATCCTTTGCACTCTTTGACAGTAAAATCTTCTCATCTCTAATCTCTTCTTGAATAGTCTTTACCTCTGATTCCTCAAGGCCACAAAGGTATCTAAATACAGTTGTTGGGGGTTTCTTATTCTCCTCTTCTAGATTTTCAATGATTTCTATCCAGCAATCATAAACTAAATCAGAGTACGTGACCATGTGTGCCTGTTTAGCAATCCAACTTGCTGCTGCACTCATTCTTGCCAATCGAAGAAAAGCCTAAAAAGAAATAGAGAAATAATTAAACTATTGAGCAAGATTTGTTAATTAAACACTATCAAAAAGACAAAGAAAATAACTTACATCCCATCCGGCACGAGATGCATGTCCCTCTGCAATTCCACTTGCTGCCTTTGGTGGTCGTCCTGAGAAGATCCATTGACTCCGTAAATGTCTCAATATTTGGCTGTAAGGTTGCTTGACATACAATGCCTGAGCCTCCTCATTTGCAATGGCAGATATAGCAGTTGCAACAAATGGAGGAGCATTCACAACAATGCGAGCCTTTCTAAATTTATACACGCTAATCAGTCTTTCAAAGATCTCTTTGTTGTTTTGTTCATTGTGAAGCAAAACTTTTGCAGCATAGATTGAATGCTGCCCATCAAGAATCCAATAATGATAATCTTTAATTTTTTGCTCCTCTACCTCTTCTACTGCCAAAGGAGTCCCCTTCTTTGATTTTGCATTTCGAACAGGCATCAAATATGCACATGCTGCAGGCTTGGTCGTACTCCGTGAAAATCCAAATAACACACTTTCAGCGTGTTTTTTATCCATAATACGTGCATTATAGTGATCAGGAGCAAGCCAACAATTTTGAATAGGGATATCAAATTCCCTATATTGGAAAGGAAAATAATTTATGTACTTATTCATTCCACCTGTATCTTTTTCTTGTCCTTTCATGGCCTCAGCTTCTAAAACATCTGGATCCACAATTCTCATCTTTGACATTGAACCCTCTGTTGATGAGGATGCCAAAGATGCCTTGTCTACATCCAAAATGGAACTAGTTCGCTTAGCTTCTACTTTCTGCACTTTTGCTTGCTTCTTTGTGGATGGTGGTCGTGAAGCTTTCACCTTTTTTCGTTGTAGTGTGGCAATGATGGAGCTTTGAAGTTGATCTGCTGTGATATTTGGATTTGATTCTGCAAACTTCCATCCTCGAGAAAACATTGTCTCTTCTTTGTTTCTAGACATGCGCTCCAATGCATATGCTCCTGGAGATAGTTGAAATTCTAGATTCATTGGAACTAGAATGTCAATGCATTCCACCTCTGGATGACTATCAACTACAGAGACAGATGCTTCCACAACTTGTCCAACATCTTCAAACAAGCTGTCATTCTCCTTTTTGGCAATAAATAGATGCACCTTATGAAATTGTGCACCCTCTATACCATGTATGTCCAAATACCATTTCCTAAGATCATTGCAAGTATAGTCAACTGAGACAGCAACCCTTGCAACCTGTTTTTTTGGAGCCATCTTTCCTGAAACAAAAAAAACCAAATGTTATTTTAACATATACTTTTTTGTAATGGATTAAGTTTGTGTGAATACAAGTTCCACCACTTGTTCAAGCTAGATCTAAGCAAGTATACATAGTGATCATTTAAGCTAGTAAACTAAGGGAAGGGAGAAGTAAGGTCCACCACTTGTCCAAGCTCAGCTCTAGACAACATGGAGAGATTCGAGGTCTACTAATTGTCTAATATAGGCTAACTATATTGAAACATAGAGAGAAGCAAAGGTCCACCACTTGTCCAATCTAGGGTCCATTGAAACATGGAGAGAAGGATGCTCCACCATTTGTCCAAAATAGGCTCCATTGAAACATGAAGAGAAGCAAGATGCACCATGTCTTTGAGATGCTAGGCTCCATTGAAATACCTTAAACCCATGATATTTTGTATATGTGGGGTTTAAATTCAAGGTCCACCACTTGTCCAACCTATTATCCCTAGTAGCATGAGTGGTTTGGTCTCAAGATTCACCACTTTTCCACTCTATGTCATTATATTAAGAAGATCTGGGTGTTAAGGTCCACCACTTGTCCAACCTATAAGGCTATATCTAAATGGTATTATTTACCACCACTTGGAATGCACATGATGGGTTTTACATAGGGGTCTGGTTCCAAGGTCCACCACTTGTCCAAGCTAACTCTATTGAAACATAGAGAGAATCAAAGGTCCACCACTTGTCCAAGCTAGGCTCCATTGAAACATGGAGAGAAGGATGCTCCACCATTTGTCCAAGCCAGGTTTGATTGAAACATGAAGAGAAGCAAGCTGCACCATGTCTCCAAAATGCTAGGCTCCATTGAAATATCTTAAACCCATGATATTTCGTACATGGGGGTTTACATTCAAGGTCCACCACTTGTCCAACCTATTATCACTAGTAGCATGAGTGGTTTGGTCTCAAGATTCACCATTTTTCCACTCTATGTCATTATATTAAGAAGATCTGGGTGTTAAGGTCCACCACTTGTCCAACCTATAAGGCTATATCTTAAAGGGTATTCTTTCTGACCACTTGGAATGACCATGATAGGTTTTACATGGGGGTTTGGTTCCAAGGTCCACCACTTGTCCAAGCTAACTCTATTGAAACATAGAGAGAAGCAAAGGTCCACCACTTGTCCAAGCTAGGGTCCATTGAAACATGGAGAGAAGGATGCTCCACCATTTGTCCAAGATAGGCTCCATTGAAACATGAAGAGAAGCAAGCTGCACCATGTCTCCAAGATGCTAAGATCCATTGAAATACCTTAAACCCACGATATTTTGTACATGGGGAGTTTACATTCAAGGTCCACCACTTGTCCAACCTATTATCTCTAGTAGCATGAGTGGTTTGGTCTCAAGATTCACCACTTTTCCACTCTATGTCATTACGTTAAGAAGATCTGGGTGTTAAGGTCGACCACTTGTCCAACCTATAAGGGTATATCTTAAAGGGTATTATTTCTCACCACTTGAAATGTCCATGATATGTTTTACATGGGGGTTTGGTTCCAAGGTCCACCACTTGTCCAAGCTAACTCTATTGAAACATAGAGAGAAACAAAGGTCCACCACTTGTCCAAGCTAGGCTCCATTGAAACATGGAGAGAAGGATGCTCTACCATTTGTCGAAGCTAACTCTATTGAAACATGGGGGGTTTACATTCAAGTTCCACCACTTGTCCAACCTATTAACGCTAGTAGCATGAGTGGTTTGGTCTCAAGACTCACCACTTTTTCACTCTATGTCATTATATTAAGAATATCTGGGTGTTAATGTCCACCACTTGTCGAACCTATAAGGCTATATCTTAAGGGTTATTCTTTCTGACCACTTGGAGTGACCATGATAGGTTTTACATGGGGGTTTGGCTCCAAGGTCCACCACTTGTCCAAGATAACTCTATTGAAACATAGAGAGAAGCAAAGGTCGACCACTTGTCCAAGCTAGGGTCCATTGAAACATGGAGAGAAGGATGCTCCACCATTTGTTCAAGATACGCTCCATTGAAACATGGAGAGAAGCAAGCTACACCATGTCTCCAAGATGCTAAGCTCCATTGAAATACCTTAAACCCATGATATTTCGTACATGGGGGGTTTACATTCAAGGTCCACCACTTGTCCAACCTATTATCTCTAGTAGCATGAGTGGTTTGGTCTCAAGTTTCCCCACTTTTCCACTCTATGTCATTATATTAAGAATATCTGGGTGCTAAGCTCCACCACTTTTCCAACCAATAAGGCTATATCTTAAACTTTATTCTTTCTCACCACTTGGAGTTACCATGATAGGTTTTACATGGGAGTTTGGTTACAAGGCCCACCACTTGTCCAAGCTAACTCTATTGAAACATAGAGAGAAGCAAAGGTCCACCACTTGTCCAAGCTAGGCTCCATTGAAACATGGAGAGAAGGATGCTCCACCATTTGTCAAAGATAGGCTCCATTGAAACATGAAGAGAAGCAAGCTGCACCATGTCTCCAAGATGCTAGGCTCCATTGAAATACCTTAAACCCATGATATTTCTACATGGGGGGTATACATTCAAGGTCCACCACTTGTCCAACCTATTATCCTTAGTAGCATGAGTGGTTTGGTCTCAAGATTACCACTTTTCCACTCTATGTCGTTATATTAAGAAGATCTAGGTTTAAGGTCGACCACTTGTCCAACCTATAAGGCTAGATTTAAAGGGTATTATTTCTCACCACTTGGAATGACCATGATATGTTTTACATGGGGGTTTGGTTCCAAGGTCCACCACTTGTCCAAGCTAACTCTATGGAAACATAGATAGAAGCAAAGGTCCATCACTTGTCCAAGCTAGGCTCCATTGAGACATTTAGAGAAGAATGATCCCCCATTGGTGGAAGATAGAGGCTCCATCAAAACATGAAGAGAAGCAAGCTGCACCATGTCTCCGAGATGGTAGGCTTCATCGAAATACTTTAAACCCAGGATATTTTGTACATGGGGGGTTTACATTCAAGGGCCACCACTTGTCCAAGCTATTATCGCTAGTAGCATGAGTGGTTTTGTCTCAAGATTCACCACTTTTTCACTCTATGTCATTATATTAAGAATATGTGGGTGTTAAGGTCCACCACTTGTTCAACCTATAAGTCTATATCTTTAAGGTTATTCTTTCTTACCACTTGGAGTGACCATGATAGTTTTTACATGGGGGTTTGGTTCCAAGCTCCACCACTTGTCCAAGCTAACTCTATTGAAATAGAGAGAGAAGCAAAGGTCCACCACTTGTCCAAGCTAGGCTCCATTGAAACATGGAGAGAAGGATGCTCCACATTTGTCCAAGATAGACTCCATTGAAACATGACGAGAAGCAAGTTGCACCATGTCTTCAAGATGCTAGGCTCCATCAAAAAACATTAAACCCATGATATGTCATAGATGAGGGGTCTACATTCAAGGTCCAACACTTGCCCAAGTTATTATTGGTAGTAGCCTGAGTGAATTGGTCTCAAGATTCACCACTTTTCCACTCTATGTCATTATATTAAGAATGTGTCGGTGTTAAGGTCCACCACTTGTACAACCTATAAGGCTACATCTTCAAGGTTATTCTTTCTTACCACTTGGAGTGACCATGATAGGTTTCACATGGTGGTTTGGTTCCAAGGTCCACCACTTGTCCAAGCTTACTCTATTGAATTATAGAGAGAAACAAAGGTCCACCACTTGTCTAAGCTAGGCTCCATTGAAACATGGAGAGAAGGATGGTCCATCATTTGTCGAAGCTAAGTCTATTGAAACATGGGGGGTTTACGTTCAAGGTCCACCACTTGTCCAAGCTATTACCGCTAGTAGCATGACTGGTTTTGTCTCAAGATTCACCACTTTATCACTCTATGTCATTATATTAGGAAATCTGGGTGTTAACGTCCACCACCTGTCCAACCTATAAGGCTATATCGTAAAGATTATTGTTTCTCACGATTTGGAGTGAGCATGATAGGTTTTACATTGGGGTTTGGTTCCAAGGTCCACCACTTGTCCAAGCTAACTCTATTGAAACATAGAGAGAAGCAAAGGTCCACCACTGGTGCAAGCTAGGGTCCATTGAAACATGAAAAGAAGGATGCTCCACCATTTGTCCAAGATAGGCTCCATTGAAACATGAAGAGAAGCAAGGTGCACCATGTCTCCAAGATGCTAGGCTCCATCTAAATACCTTACACCCACGATATTTCGTAAATGGGTGGTTTACATTCAAGGTCCACCACTTGTCAATGTATTATCGCTAGTAGCATGAGTGCTTTGCTCTCAAGATTCACCACTTTTCCACTCTATGCCAGTATATTAAGAATATCTGGGTGTTAAGGTCCACCACTGGTCCAACCTATAAGGATATATCATTAAGGTTATTCTTTCTCACCACTAGGAGTGAACATGATAGGTTTTACATGGGGGTTTTGTTCCAAGGTCCACCACTTGTCCAAGCTAACTCTATTGAAACATATAGAGAAACAAAGGTCCACCACTTGTCCAACCTAGGCTCCATTGAAACATGGAGAGAATGATGCTCCACCATTTGTCGAAGCTAAGTCTATTGAAACATGGTGGATTTATATTCCAGGTCCACCAGTTGTGCAAACTATTATCGCCAGTAGCATGAGTGGTTTTGTCTCAAGATTCACCACTTTTTCACTCTATGACATTATATTAAGAATATTTGGGTGTTAAGGTCCACCACTTGTCCAACCTATAAGGCTATATCTTAAAGGTTATTCTTTTTCACCACTTGGAGTGACCATGATAGGTTCTACATGGGGGTTTGGTTCCAAGGTCCACCACTTGTCCAAGCTAACTCTATTGAATCATAGAGAGAAGCAAAGGTCCACCACTTGTCCAAGCTAGGGTCCATTGAAACATGGAGATAAGGATGCTCCGCCATTTGTCCAAGATAGGCTCCATCGAAAAATAAAGAGAAGCAAGCTGCACCATGTCTCCAAGATGCTAGGATTCATCGAAATACCTTAAACCCAGGATATTTTGTACATGGGGGATTTACATTCAAGGGCCACCAATTGTCCAAGCTATTATCGCTAGTAGCATGAGTGGTTTTATCTCAAGATTCACCACTTTTCTACTCTATGTCAGTATATTAACAATATGTGGGTGTTAAGGTCCGCCACTTGTCGAACCTATAAGTCTATATCTTAAAGGTTATTCTTTCTTACCACTTGGAGTGTCCATGATAGGTTTTACATGGGGGTTTGGTTCCAAGCTCCACCACTTGTCCAAGCTAACTCCATTGAAATAGAGAGAGAAGCAAAGGTCCACCACTTGTCCAAGCTAGGCTCCATTGAAACATGGAGAGAAGGATGCTCCACATTTGTCCAAGATAGACTCCATTGAAACATGACGAGAAGCTAGCTGCACCATGTCTCCAAGATGCTTGGCTCCATCGAAAAACATTAAACCCACGATATGTCGTAGATGAGGGGTTTACATTCAAGGTCCAACACTTGTCCAAGTTATTATTGGTAGTAGCCTGAGTGGTTTGGTCTTAAAATTCACCACTTTTCCACTCTATGTCATTATGCTAAAAATATGTGGATGTGAGCTTCCACCACTTGTCCAACCTATAATGCTACATCTTAAAGGTTATTCTTTCGTACCACTTGAAGTGACCATGATAGGTTTTACATGGGGATTTGGTTCCAAGGTCCACCACTTGTCCAAACTCTATTGAATCATAGAGAGAACCAAAGGTCCACCACTTGTCCAAGCTAAGCTCCATTGAAACATGGAGAGAAGGATGCTCCACCATTTGTCAAAGCTAACTCTATTGAAACATGGGGGGTTTACGTTCAAGGTCCACCACTTTTCCAAGCTATTACCGCTAGTAGGATGAGTGGTTTTGTCTCAACAGTCACCACTTTTTCACTCTATGTCAATATGTTAAAAATATTTGGGTGTTAAGGTCCACCACTTGTCCAACCTATAAGGCTACATCTTAAAGGTTATTCTTTCGTACCACTTGGAGTGACCATGAAAGGTTTTACATGGGGATTTGGTTCTGAGGTCCACCACTTGTCCAAGCCAACTCTATTGAATCATAGAGAGAAGCAAAGGTTCACCACTTGTCCAAGCTAGGCTCCATTTAAACATGGAGAGAAGGATGCTCCACCATTTGTCGAAGCTAACTCTATTGAAACATGGGGGGTTTACGTTCAAGGTCCACCACTTTTCCAAGCTATTATTGCTAGTAGCATGAGTGGTTTTGTCTCAACATTCACCACTTTTTCACTCTATGTCATTATATTAAGAATATTTGGGTGTTAAGGTCCACCACTTGTCCAACCTATAAGGCTATATCTCAAAGGTTATTCTTTTTCACCACTTGTAGTGACCATGATAGGTTTTACATGGGAGTTTGGTTCCAAGGTCCACCACTTGTCCAAGCTAACTCTATTGAATCATAGAGAGAAGCAAAGGTCCACCACTTGTCCAAGCTAGGGTCCATTGAAACATGGAGATAAGGATTCTCCACGATTTGTCCAAGATAGGCTCCATCGAAAGATAAAGAGAAGCAAGCTGCACCATGTCTCCAAGATTCTAGGATTCATCGAAATACCTTAAACCCAGGATATTTTGTACATGGGGGGTTTACATTCAAGGGCCACCACTTGTCCAAGCTATTATCGATAGTAGGATGAGTGGTTTTATCTCAAGATTCACCACTTTTCCACTCTATGTCAGTATATTAAGAATATGTGGGTGTTAAGGTCCGCCACTTGTCGAACCTATAAGTCTATATCTTAAAGGTTATTCTTTCTTACCACTTGGAGTGACCATGATAGGTTTTACATGGGGGTTTGGTTCCAAGCTCCACCACTTGTCCAAGCTAACTCTATTGAAACAGAGAGAGAAGCAAAGGTCCACCACTTGTCCAAGCTAGGCTCCATTGAAACATGGAGAGAAGGATGCTCCACCATTTGTCCAAGATAGGCTCCATTGAAACATGACGAGAAGCAAGCTGCACCATGTCTCCAAGATGCTAAGCTCCATCGAAAAACATTAAACCCACAATATGTCGTAGATGAGGGATTTACATTCAAGGTCCAACACTTGTCTAAGCTATTAAACGTAGTAGCCTGAGTGGTTTGGTCTAAAGGTTCACCACTTTTCCAATCTATGTCATTATGCTAAAAACATGTGCGTGTTAAGTTCCACCACTTTTCCAACCTATAAGGCTACATCTTAAAGGTTATTCTTTCATACCACTTGGAATGCACATGATAGGTTTTACATAGGGGTCTGGTTCCAAGGTCCACCACTTGTCCAAGCTAACTCTATTGAAACATAGAGAGAATCAAAGGTCCACCACTTGTCCAAGCTAGGCTCCATTGAAGCATGGAGAGCAGGATGCTCCACCATTTCTCGAAGCTAACTCTATTGAAACATGGGGGGTTTACGTTCAAGGTCCACCACTTTTCCAAGCTATTACCGCTAGTAGCATGAGTGGTTTTGTCTCAACATTCACCACTTTTTCACTCTATGTCATTATGCTAAGAATATTTGGGTGTTAAGGTCCACCACTTGTCCAACCCATAAGAATATATCTTAAAGGTTATTCTTTCTCACGACTTGGAGTGACCATGATAGGTTTTACATTGGGGTTTGGTTCCAAGGTCCACCACTTGTCAAAGCTACCACTATTGAAACATAGAGATAAGCAAAGGTCCACCACTTGTCCAAGCTAGGGTCCATTGAAACATGAAGAGAAGGATGCTCCACCATTTGTCCAAGATAGGCTGCATCGAAAACCAAAGAGAAGCAAGCTGCACCATGTTTTCAAGATGCTAGGATTCATCGAAATACCTTAAACCCAGGATATTTTGTACATGGGGGGTTTACATTCAAGGGCCACCACTTTTCCAAGCTATTATCGCTAGTAGCATGAGTGGTTTTATCTCAAGATTCACCACTTTTCCACTCTATGTCAGTATATTAAGAATATGTGGGTGTTAAGGTCCGCCACTTGTCGAACCTATAAGTCTATATCTTAAAGGTTATTCTTTCTTACCACTTGGAGTGACCATGATAGGTTTTACATGGGTGTTTGGTTCCAAGCTCCACCACTTGTCCAAGCTAACTCTATTGAAACAGAGAGAGAAGCAAAGGTCCACCACTAGTCCAAGCTAGGCTCCATTGAAACATGGAGAGAAGGATGCTCCACCATTTGTCCAAGATAGGCTCCATTGAAACATGACAAGAAGCAAGCTGCACCATGTCTCCAAGATGCTAGGCTCCATCGAAAAACATTAAACCCACGATAGGTCGTGGATGAGGGGTTTACATTCAAGGTCCAACACTTGTCCAAGTTAATATTGGTAGTAGTCTGAGTGGTTTGGTCTCAAGATTCACCACTTTTCCACTCTATGTCATTATGATAAAAATATGTGGGTGTAAAGTTACACCACTTGTCCAACCTATAAGGCTACATCTTAAAGGTTATTCTTTCGTACCACTTGAAGTGACCATGATAGGTTTTACATGGGGATTTGGTTCCAAGGTACACCACTTGTCATAGCTAACTCTATTGAATCATAGAAAGAAGCAAACGTCCACCACTTGTCGAAGCTAGGCTCCATTGAAACATGGAGAGCAGGATGCTCCACCATTTCTCGAAGCTAACTCTATTGAAACATGGGGGGTTTACGTTCAAGGTCCACCACTTTTCCAAGATATTACCGCTAGTAGCATGAGTGGTTTTGTCTCAACATTCACCACTTTTTCACTCTATGTCATTATGTTAAGAATATTTGGGTGTTAAGGTCCACCACTTGTCCAACCCATAAGAATATATCTTAAAGGTTATTCTTTCTCACGACTTGGAGTGACCATGATAGGTTTTACATTGGGGTTTGGTTCCAAGGTCCACCACTTGTCAAAGCTAACACTATTGAGACATAGAGATAAGCAAAGGACCACCACTTGTCCAAGCTAGGGTCCATTGAAACATGGAGAGAAGGATGCTCCACCATTTGTCAAAGATAGGCTCCATTGAAACATGAAGAGAAGCAAGCTGCACCATGTCTCCAAGATGCTAGGCTCCATTGAAATACCTTAAACCCATGATATTTCGTACATGGGGGGTATACATTCAAGGTCGACCACTTGTCCAAGCTATTATCTCTAGTAGCATGAGTGGTTTTTTCTCAAGATTCACCACTTTTTCACTCTATGTCTTTATATTAAGAATATGTGGGTGTTAAGGTCCACCACTTGTCCAACCTATAAGTCTATATCTTCAAGGTTATTCTTTCTTACCACTTGGAGTGACCATGATAGGTTTTACATGGGGGTTTGGTTCCAAGCTCCACCACTTGTCCAAGATAACTCTATTGAAATAGAGAGAGAAGCAAAGGTCCACCACTTGTCCAAGCTAGGCTCCATTGAAACATGTAGAGAAGGATGCTCCACCATTTGTCCAAGATAGACTCCATTGAAACATGACAAGAAGCAAGCTGCCCCATGTCTCCAAGATGCTAGGCTCCATCGAAATACATTAAACCCATGATATGTCATATATGAGGGGTTTACATTCAGGGTCCAACACTTGTCCAAGCTATTATTGGTAGTAGCCTGAGTGAATTGGTCTCAAGATGCACCACTTTTCCACTCTATGTCATTATATTAAGAATATGTGAGTGTTAAGGTCCACCACTTGTACAACCTATAAGGCTACATCTTCAAGGTTATTCTTTCTTACCACTTGGAGTGACCATGATAGGTTTCACATGGTGGTTTGGTTCCAAGGTCCACCACTTGTCCAAGCTAGCTCTATTGAATTATAGAGAGAAACAAAGGTCCACCACTTGTCTAAGCTAGGCTCCATTGAAACATGGAGAGAAGGATGGTCCATCATTTGTCGAAGCTAAGTCTATTGAAACATGGGGGGTTTACGTTCAAGGTCCACCACTTGTCCAAGCTATTACCGCTAGTAGCATGACTCGTTTTGTCTCAAGATTCACCACTTTATCACTCTATGTCATTATATTAAGGATATTTGGGTGTTAAGGTCCACCACTTGTCTAACCTATAAGGCTATATCGTACAGGTTATTCTTTCTCACGACTTGGAGTGAGCATGATAAGAAGCAAAGGTCCACCACTTGTGCAAGCTAGGGTCCATTGAAACATGGAGAGAAGGATGCTCCACCATTTGTCCAAGATAGGCTCCATTGAAACATGAAGAGAAGCAAGGTGCACCATGTCTCCAAGATGCTAGGCTCCATCTAAATACCTTAAACCCACGATATTTCGTAGATGGGTGGTTTACATTCAAGGTCCACCACTTGTCCAACCTATTATGGCTAGTAGCATGAGTGGTTTGCTCTAAGGTTCACCACTTTTCCACTCTCTGCCATTATATTAAAAATATATGGGTGTTAAGGTCCACCACTTGTCCAACCCATAAGGATATATCATTAAGGTTATCCTTTCTCACCACTTGAAGTGAACATGATAGGTTTTACATGGGGGTTTGGTTCCAAGGTCCACCGCTTGTCCAAGCTAACTCTATTGAAACATAGAGAGAAACAAAGGTCCACCACTTGTCCAAGCTAGGCTCCATTGAAACATGGAGAGAACGATGCTCCACCATTTGTCGAAGCTAAGTCTAATGAAACATGGGGGATTTACGTTCAAGGTCCACCAGTTGTCCAAGATATTATCGCTAGTAGAATGAGTGGTTTTGTCTCAAGATTCACCACTTTTTCACTCCATGTCATTATATTAAGAATATTTGGGTGTTAAGGTCCACCACTTGTCCAACCTATAAGGCTATATCTCAAAGGTTATTGTTTTTCACCACTTGGAGTGACCATGATAGGTTTTACATGGGGGTTTGGTTCCAAGGTCCACCACTTGTCCAAGCTAACTCTATTGAATCATAGAGAGAAGCAAAGGTCCACCACTTGTCCAAGCTAGGGTCCATTGAAACATGGAGATAAGGATTCTCCACCATTTTTCCAAGATAGGCTCCATCGAAAAATAAAGAGAAGCAAGCTGCACCATGTCTCCAAGATGCTAGGATTCATCGAAATACCTTAAACCCAGGATATTTTGTACATGGGGGGTTTTCATTCAAGGGCCACCACTTGTCCAAGCTATTATCCCTAGTAGCATGAGTGGTTTTATCTCAAGATTCACAACTTTTCCACTCTATGTCAGTATATTAAGAATATGTGGGTGTTAAGGTCCGCCACTTATCGAACCTATAAGTCTATATCTTAAAGGTTATTCTTTCTTACCACTTGGAGTGACCATGATAGGTTTAACATGGGGGTTTGGTTCCAAGCTCCACCGCTTGTCCAAGCTAACTCTATTGAAATAGAGAGAGAAGCAAAGGTCCACCACTTGTCCAAGATAGGCTCCATTGAAACATGGAGAGAAGGATGCTCCACCATTTGTCCAAGATAGGCTCCATTGAAACATGACGATAAGCAAGCTGCACCATGTCTCCAAGATGCTAGGCTCCATCAAAAAACATTAAACCCACAATATGTCGTAGATGAGGGATTTACATTCAAGGTCCAACACTTGTCCAAGCTATTATTGGTAGTAGCCTGAGTGGTTTGGTCTCAAGGTTCACCACTTTTCCACTCTATGTCATTATGCTAAAAATATGTGGGTGTTAAGTTCCACCACTTTTCCAACCTATAAGGCTACATCTTAAAGGTTATTCTTTCGTACCACTTGGAATGTACATGATAGGTTTTACATAGAGGTTTGGTTCCAAGGTCCACCACCTGTCCAAGCTAACTCTATTGAATCATAGAGAGAAGCAAAGGTCCACCACTTGTCCAAGCTAGGCTCCATTGAAACATGGAGAGAAGGATGCTACACCATTTCTCGAAGCTAACTCTATTGAAACATGGGGGTTTACGTTCAAGGTCCACCACTTTTCCAAGCTATTAACGCTAGTAGCATGAGTGGTTTTGTCTCAACATTCACCACTTTTTCACTCTATGTCATTATGTTAAGAATATTTGGGTGTTAAGGTCAACCACTTGTCCAACCCATAAGACTATATCTTAAAGGTTATTCTTTCTCACGACTTGGAGTGACCATGATAGGTATTACATTGGGGTTTGGTTCCAAGGTCCACCACTTGTAAAAGCTAACTCAATTGAAACATAGAGATAAGCAAAGGTCCACCACTTGTCCAAGCTAGGGTCCATTGAAACATGGAGAGAAGGAATCTCCAGCATTTGTCAAAGATAGGGTCCATTGAAACATGAAGAGAAGCAAGCTGCACCATGTCTCCAAGATGCTAGGCTCCATCTAAATACCTTAAACCCACGATATTTCGTAGATGGGGGGTTTACATTCAAGGTCCACCACTTTCCCAACCTATTATCGCTAGTAGCATGAGTGGCTTTGTCTCAGAAACAAAGGTCCAACACTTATCCAAACTAGGCTCCATTGAAACATGGAGAGAACGATGCTCCACCATTTGTCGAAGCTAAGTCTATTGAAACATGGGGGGTTTACATTCAAGGTCCACCACTTGTCCAAGCTATTATCGCTAGTAGCATGAGTGGTTTTGTCTCAAGATTCACCATTTTTTCACTCTATGTCATTATATTATGAATATTTGGGTGTTAACGTCCACCACTTGTCCAACCTATAAGGATATATCTTAAAGGTTATTCTTTCTCACCACTTGGAGTGACCATGATAGGTTTTACATGGGGGTTTGGTTCCAAGGTCCACCGCTTGTCCAAGCAAACTCTATTGAATCATAGAGAGAAGCAAAGGTCCACCACTTGTCCAAGCTCGGGTCAAGCTAGGGTCCATTGAAACATGGAGAGAAGGATGCTCCACCATTTGTCCAAGATAGGCTCCATCGAAAAATGAAGAGAAGCAAGCTGCACCATGTCTCCAAGATGCTAGGATTCATCGAAATACCTTAAACCCAAAATATTTTGTACATGGGGGGCTATTATCGCTGGTAGCATGAGTGGGTTTGTCTCAAGATTCACCACTTTTCCACTCTATGTCATTATAATAAAAATATGTGGGTGTTAAGGTCCACCACTTGTCCAACATATAAGTCTATATCTTAAAGGTTATTCTTTCTTACCACTTGGAGTGACCATGATAGGTTTTACATGGGAGTTTGTTTCCAAGCTCCACCACTTGTCCAGGATAACTCTATTGAAAAATAGAAAGAAACAAAGGTCCACCACTTGTCCAAGCTAGGCTCCATTGAAACATGGAGAGAAGGATGGTCCACCATTTGTCCAAGATAGGCTCCATTGAAACATGACGAGAAGCAAGCTGCACCATGTCTACAAGATGCTAGGCTCCATTGAAATACATTAAACCCACGATATTTCATACATGAGGGGTTTACATTCAAGGTCCACCACTTGTCTAAGCTATTATTCCTAGTAGCCTGAGTGGTTTGGTCTCAAGATTCACCACTTTGATTAAGAATATGTGGGTGTTAAGGTCCACCACTTGTCCAACCTATAAGGCTACATCTTAAAGGTTATTCTTTCTTCCCACTTGGAGTGACCATGATAGATTTTACATGGGGTTTGGTTCCAAGGTCTACCACTTGTCCAAGCTAACTCTATTGAAACATAGAGAGAAACAAAGGTCCACCACTTGTCCAAGCTAGACTCCATTGAAACATGGAGAGAAGGATGCTCCACCATTTTTTGAAGCTAAGTCTATTGAAACATTGGGGGTTTACGTTCAAGGTCCACGACTTGTCCAAGCTATTATCGCTAGTAGCATGACTGGTTTTATCTCAAGACTCACCACTTTTTCACTCTATGTCATTATATTAAGAATATTTGGGTGTTAAGGTCCACCACTTGTCCAACTTATAAGGCTATATCTTAAAGGTTATTCTTTCTCACCACTTGGAGTGACCATGATAGGTTTTACATGGGGGTTTGGTTCCAAGGTCCACCACTTGTCCAAGATAACTCTATTGAATCATAGAGACTAGAAAAGGTCCAGCACTTGTCCAAGCTAGGGTCCATTGAAACATGGCGAGAAGGATGCTCCACTATTTGTCCAAGATAGACTCCATTGAAACATGAAGAGAAGCAAGCTCCACCATGTCTCCAAGACGCTAGGCTTCATCGAAATACATTAAACCCACGATATTTTGTACATGGGGGGTTTACATTCAAGGGCCACCACTTGTCCAAGCTATTATCTTTAGTAGCATGAGTGGTTTTGTTTTAAGATTCACCACTTTTCCACTCTATGTCATTATATTAAGAATATGTGGGTGTTAAGGTCCACCACTTGTCCAACCTATAGGTCTATATCTTAAACGTTATTCTTTCTTACCACTTTGAGTGACCATGATAGGTTTTACATGGGGATTTGGTTCCAAGGTCCACCACTTGTCCAAGCTAGGCCCCATTCAAACATGGAGAGAAGGATGCTCCACCATTTTTCCAAGATAGGCTCCATTGAAACATGACGAGAACCAAGCTGCACCATGTCTCCAAGATGCTAGGCTCCATCGAAAAACATTAAACCCACGATATGTCGTAGATGAGGGGTTTGGTTCCAAGGTCCACCACTTGTCCAAGCTAACTCTATTGAAACATAGATAGAAACAAAGGTCCACCACTTGTCCAAGCTAGGCTCCATTGAAACATGGAGAGAACGATGCTCCACCATTTGTCGAAGCTAAGTCTATTGAAACATGGGGGGTTTACGTTCAAGGTCCACCAGTTGTCCAAGATATTATCGCTAGTAGCATGAGTAATTTTGTCTCAAGATTCACCACTTTTTCACTATATGTCATAATATTAAGAATATTTGGGTGTTAAGGTCCACCACTTGTCCAACCTATAAAGCTATATCTTAAAGGTTATTCTTTCTAACCACTTGGAGTGACCATGATAGGTTTTACATGGGGGTTTGGTTCCAAGGTCCACCACTTGAATCATAGAAAGAAGCAAAGGTCCACCACTTGTCCAAGCTAGGGTCCATTGAAACATTGAGAGAAGGATGCTCCACCATTTGTCCAAGAAAAGTTCTATTTAAACATGAAGGGAAGCAAGCTGCACCATGTCTCCAAGATGCTAGGCTCCATCAAAATACCTTAAACCCACGATATTTCGTAGATGGGGGGATTACTTTCAATGTCCACCACTTGTCCAAGCTATTATCGCTAGTAGCATGGTTTGGTCTCAAGATTCACCAGTTTTCCACTCTATGTCATTACATTAAGAATATCTTGGTGTTAAGGTCCACCACTTGTCCAACCTATAAGGCTATATCTTAAATGATATTTTTTCTCACCACTTGGAATGTGCATGATATGTTTTACATGGGGTTTTGTTCCAAGGTCCACCACTTGTCCAAGCTAGATCTATTACATATATATTATACATACAATATTCAACTAGATTCCCTACCTATCATGTCCAATAGCATGGATGCTCTAGCTTTAAGGTCCACCACTTGTCCAACCTATACTCTCTTATGTAAGGGAGATCTCGCTATAAATTCAAAACCTTCCCGCCTAAATTTAAAATTCAAAATCTGATCGCCTAAATTTAAAATATCCCGCCCAAATTTTAAAATTCAAACTTTTTTATAAAAATTTAAATTTTACCACTTAAATTTAAAATATTCCACGCGAAATTGATTTTAAATTCAAGTTTACCACAAAAAGATATCATTATACCACCTAAATTCAAATATGCAAACCTCAAATCATTATATTGTACATAAATTCAAACAAATTCAAATTAACAAGCCTAAACTGATATTAGTTTGCATAGATATGAATTTATCACACCTAAATTATGTCACCATGTTAGAGAGAGTGGTTAGAGAATTTGAACAAGGTCCACCACTTGTCCAACCTAGATACCAAGAAGGATTGAGTGTACAAGGTATTGTTTGGAGGTCCTTATAGTCCACTGGTCTCAAGGTCCACCACTTGTGGTAAGGGTCACCAAAAAGTGTATATATTCATCCAAAGAAATACACGTATTTTTGGTGTGCATGTCCTAGTTTCAACCATTTATGTCCATTAGGTGTATCACTAAACAACACTACTATTTTTGAGAAACATAAGCTACAATCATATCTACAAATGGATTAGAGGAAAATCAGCTCAGCATGCATCCAGAACTCGCTACAAGAATCGACTTTAATTAACAGATCACGCAAGTAAGTCTTCCATTCAAGTTTACTAGTATTACAATGTGTTAGTTATTTGTGATATTTATGTATGTATATATACTATGTGTGCATATCGTAATTAAGTGTAATTGTGTATCTGCATTATGTATGAGTATTACAATGAAATAACACAAATATACATACATACACATAGATAACACAGACGCACACATACATGAGCATGTATTTTCAAGAGAGAGATAGCAAGATACAGAGATAGATAGATAGATAGATAGAGAGAGAAATATCTGTTTTCTAGAGAGAGGAGAGAGAGAAAGATAACAGATTTCACTGTGTTTATGTATGTGGAAGAGAGGAAGACGATGTATGGGAATATGTGCACGTATTTTCAAGAGAGAGACAACAAGATAACAGAATTCACTGTGGTTATGTATGTGGAAGTGAGGAAGACAATGTGTGGGAATATGTGCATGTATTTTCAAGAGAGAGACAACAAGATAACAGATTTCACTGTGGTTATGTATGTGGAAGAGAGGAAGACGATGTGTGGGAATATGTGTATGTGTGCGGGGATATTTTTAAACTACGTATCTCTGTCTTTTGACGAGAGAGTGTGTGTGCAAGAAGAGTTACAGAGAACCGTCTTCTCTATATGGAGAAAGACAGAGAGTGAGAGAGAGAGAAATACTTGTTCTTTCTCTATTCGTGAGGTGTGCAATGTCTCCTGAGAAGAAGCTATGCTCGATCCTGCCCTTCTGGAAAGCGTTGCGAACACTGCTGTTTCTTTATCTTGTGCGCTCACTTTCAATCCTGTGCGCTCCACCTGTGTGTTGTGTACGATGCCGGGCTTGCTCCTCTACGTGCGCGTATACTACAACTGTGTGCGATCTGTGTGCGCTTTCTGTGTGTTGGCTGCTCGCCTACTTTCTCTGGGTGCGTTGCTCGTGCGCTCTCTCTGTGCCTAATCTTGATAGGGTTTATTAGAATGCCACATATGCTACAAGTCCATGTTTTATCATAGGATTAAAAAAAACAAAAGCAATATAAAACATTAACCAATTCACACGGCCAAAATTAAAGAAATCATGGTTAAAAATATGCAAAACATGCGTAACTCTATACTATGAATTCACTTTAAAAAAAAAAAATCTTTGGGCGCTGCCCCTAGCCCCGCGGGGGCGCTGCCCCTTGACCCCGCCCGGAACAATATCCCAAAATCAGCCTCCCAAGCCCCGCCATCGAGAGCGCTATATTCCACATCCCCATCAAGAGCGCTACCCCCAAATCTCACGTGGAAGCGCTGCCTTGTCACCCCATTGTGGCATTTCCCTAAGACCTCGCATCTGGAGTGCTAAATGGGAACATTCTTCATTAGTTAAATTTTGAACATAAATTACATTTAGCATATACTTAAATATAATATAAATATTAACATATTAACTATACTACTAATTTACTATAGCAGTTCTAGATTATGTCCGATACTATATTTAAGGTGCCAAAGGTTTGGCCTTATGGTCCTAGATTTAGCCAAGTGGTCAACACATATAGGACCAAGTGCACACTCGGCCACAAAACTTGGCCACCACTTCATTGACAAAGTTTAGGCCACATGGTCAATCCTAAGTTTCCAATGTTCTTATTATGTCACCTTTTGACTCGTGGAAAACCTAGGCTTGTTTTCACATACTTAGGCACTTCAAGCCATAATAAATTTTCATTACTCTTCGGCAACCCTTTTGTTCAAGTCTTTAAAAAACGTTGTTTAAGGCCACCCTAAACCATTTTCATTTAGGGGTGTCTAAAACTAGCTTTTTGGCAATTCGAGAAGAAAATGGTCAAAGTTTTATACTTAGTTTTAACCACTTGACCAATTCAAATATTGGAGAGCAAGGTCTTGTAATACTTTTCTTTGGACATCACACATTAAAACTAGGTCCCTCACTTGTCCAAGCTATGCTCTAATACAATAAAGGGCTTTTGGTTTCAAGATGCACCACTTTCCCAACCTTGATTCCATTTAAGAAGCTAGCTCTACTTAGACATTTAATAGCAAGGTCCTGTAGCAGTTCATGTTGAACATTTTTCATGGCAGCTAGGTCCACCACTTATCTAAGCTATGCTCTAATACAGTAAGGGGGTTTTGGTTTCAAGATCCACCACTTGTCCAAACTTGATTTGGGAAGCAAGGTCCTATAATAGTTTGCTTTGGACATTCCCCATTACAACTAAGTCCACCACTTCTCCAAGCTATGTTCTAATACACTAAGGAGGTTTTGGTTTGAAGGAGAACCACTTGTACAACTTTTTTTTTGGAAGTAAGGTCTTTACATAGTTCACCTTGGACCTTGGACATTGGATACTACAACTAAGCCCACCACTTGTCCAAGCTATCCTCTATATATAGCCAAAGGGTTTGGGTTTCAAGATTCACCACTTTTCCAACCTTTCTTCCATTAAAGAACGGAGGGGCATTATAACTAGGTCCACCAATTGTCCAAGATATGCTCTGATATAGAAAGGGGATTTTGGTTTCAATAATCCACCACGTGTTCAACCTTGCAAGACTCAAGGGATACTTGGACATTGGAAAGCATAGTCCTATAGTAGTTGATAGGTGGCAGTGGGTATAACAACTAGGTCCAACCTATGCTCTCATATAGAAAAGAGTCTTTGGTTTCAAGGTCCACCACCTGTCCAACCTTGCTTCCATTAAAGAAATGAGGGGCTACGTAAAAATTGGCAAGCAAGGTAGAAAGGTCCTAACGTATTTCACCTTGGATATTGGGCATTATAACTAGGTCCACCACTTGTCCAAGCTATGCTCTGATATAGAAAGGGGATTTTCGTTTCAAGGTCCACCACGTGTTCAAACTTGAAAGACTCAAGGGATACTTGGACATTAGAAAGCATAGTCCTATAGTAGTTGATAGGTGGCAGTGGGTATTACAACTAGGTCTAACCTATGCTCTCATATAGCAAAGAGGCTTTGGTTTCAAGGTCCACCACTTGTCCAACTTTACTTCCATTAAATAAATGAGGGGCTACGTAAATATTGGCAAGCAAGGTAGCAAGGTCCAAAGGTATTTAACCTTGGATATTGGGCATTATAACTAGGTCCACCACTTGTCCAAGCTATGCTCTGATATAGAAAGGGGATTTTCGTTTCAAGGTCCACCACGTGTTCAACCTTGAAAGCCTCAAGGGATACTTGGACATTGGAAAGCATAGTCCTATAGTAGTTGATAGGTGGCAGTGGGTATTACAACTAGGTCCACCACTTGTCCAACCTATGCTCTAATATAGCAAGGATGCTTTGGTTTCAAGATCCACCATAATTTACAACCTTGCTTCCATTAATATAGCAAGGAGGATTTGGTCTCAATATTCACCACTTTTCCAACCTATGCAAACCTTTTCCATGTTGTAGCATGAATTTTTGTTTGAAGAGTATTTTTCATAACTATGGATTCAACAATGCAATCTTTTTCACTTACAGGATGGACTTTGAATCTGGGGAGAAAGTACATATGATACTTGACAATGAAATTGTTGGTATTGGTTGTGTGTGTAGAACAGATCCAGATTCCACTTGTGGTGGTACAAAGATAGGGCAAGGAAATGTCTCCGTACTAGTGGAGGAATGCTTGAAAGATGTGGTCCTACCTTTTCCTACAATGGATACTTCATCTCTCCAAGGCCCATTATGGAGTGTTGTTCGATGCTCAAAACTTCTTTTGCAATCTTTTGTACTAAATGGGAACTTAATTGATCCACAGGAAAGCTACAATGGTGATGAAGAACATGATCATTCTGATCCTCTAGTTACAGATGCAATACCTATGACAAGCCCAGAATTTGAAGCAATGATTCGAGAGTCTTGGAGAAATCAGAGGGTCATTTTAAAAGATGACACAATGATGCAAACCATGAATGAAGGGACCATCTTATATGTATTTCCACATGATTATGTCAACTTTCAGGAACTTGGTCCTGATTGTGTGGGTGTGGGTATTGAAAGAGAAAATGCAAGCATTGATGATGTGGTTGAAGTGGGTAGCATCACTTTGCTAAAGTGGCCCATCAAGCAGACAACAATGTTGAATGGGAGCCCATTACAACGATTTGTTCCTGTTGATGGCATGCATGCTACATATGAGGATGTATCCAACGATGACAATGTTGGAAAAAAACTTGATGGGAGTGATGTTGTCCAGTTGTCAAGGAAGAGACGATACACTTTCATGAAAAGGACTCAAAAATCAAAAGCAGCACCAGCTTCGATTTTTTACCTTTCAAACAAATCAATTCAAAGGGTATCATGCATTGATTGTTGTGCACAAAAATGTTTCCAGTTTGCATATCGTGATATGGTGACAAGGTTACGACAACAGTTTTGGGGAGAGTCTCAAAAATCACGCACTAATTATGTTTATGATGTTCTTTCTATATGTTATCAGAAAGATGAGAAGTCACGATACCAATTCAGGCTAAATGGCTCTATTGTTTGTTGTAGAGCATGGTATGAGCTACATGGAATACCAAAGACATCATTTTATCGATACAAGGAGAACTTTGAAAATGGTGTGCGCCAATATGTACATGGGAACACATGTACATTGAGAAGGGGACTTCAACATACTAGTTTAGCAAGAGCACTGCTAAATGAGTTTGTGGAAAACAACTCTGGGAAGATGCCACATAGAAGTAGAACACTGCTAGATGGCTCAAGAGAGACTCAATTGGTGATTCCATCCACATACAAACAAGTGGATATTTTATGTGAAATCAACACGACACTTGACCAAATGGGCTATGAGAAGAAGCTATCCCAATCTTCTTTTGGTAGAATTTGGAACAAAGAGTACCCACATGTCACTTTAACAAAGATGAGTGAGTTCTCTAAGTGCAATCTTTGTAGCTCAATCAAGGCAAGGTTAGAAGCTAAACCTTCTCTTGAAGAGAGAGCTCTTCTCTTGAGGGAGAGAGAAGTTCACATGGCACAACAAAAGAGTTGCAGAAGCCTATGTTATGCATGGCGCACGTATTCAGAAACTCAACCACAAAAATATGTATGCATAATCCATGATAAGATGGATCAAAAGAAGACTGCCATTCCTAGATTACACATTGTTCCCAAGGGTGTGGATTCAGGATATAATCTGCAGGTGGCATTGATTGGCATGATCACTCATGGACATGGAGAAGGTCATTACGGACACTTTGTCTTGAATGGTTTGTGGCCAACTGATCCAAATCTTACAATTGGCTCAATTGCTAATTGTTTACATAACCTAGAGAGGATAGATAAGCATCCTCTTGGTGATCTAGTAACAAATGGACTTCCAAGGAGCAATATTTCACTACTACATGCTTTGAACTCAAGGGATGCTTTGGACTACCATAACTTGAGTGATGGAAAAGAGCCCATTGTGCAGTCGTCAGAAATTGCAGAAGAGGAATTGGGGTCAACATTTCGCTGATTGCCAGAGAACTTGTTGCTACAATTGGATAATTGTAGCAACAATTATCCAATTGTGCAGGGGAAAACAAAAAACGATACTTATTTGCCTATTTGTCAATGCTTGTTGCAAGGGGTGTTTTCAAAACCATCCAGCTGGGATTTTTAATGGTTGGGCATACACATGAGGAAATAGACGCCATGTTTAGTAGGTTTTCAGAGAAGCTGAGAGTTACACAAACCTATACTTTGCCACATTTGATGGATACATTACGAAAAAACTCATCTTCATTTCCAGCTCTATTTTTTCTCACAAAGATCCCCGATTTCAAGCAATATTGTGATGGCTATCTTTGTGATGGAGAAGACATACTTGTTGGACATTCCAAACCACTTCAGTTCAGGTTCTTTATGCAGGATGAGACACCAATGATGCAATATAAGGCACATGTAGGTGTATCAAGTTGGAGTGGAAGTATTCGCCTTTGGAAAATAGACATAGAAGGCAAGCCAATGTTACCACATGGAGATCCACCTCTAGTACAAATGGCGGAGTATGTCAAGGCCCACGAAGAAGTCATTTTGGGGCTAAAGAACTACATAAAATTTTGGAAAATAGGGAATGGTTCAAGTATTCCGCGATATTATAGACCCGTGATAGATTATTGGAGTAAGGTAATTGAAGAGATTGGAAAAGCAATCATATCAGAGGGAGTCTTGTATGAAATGTTTTGGCCAAAAACTCAAGAATATTCTCACCTACAAATCACTACAATGAATTTGCAACAAGGAGCAGAAAGATTCCTAGGCCTTGAAGAGTTGAACGATCATTTTTGTGGGCCTCAATGAGATAGGCCAAGGGAAGAGTTTGACCCTATGTCTGATGTGCACCAAGGTGACTTTCTTATGCTTGTTCCGAGTGACACAGAAATCTATCCAGTGTGGCTTGCAATGGCTTTATCTGACATTGATAATGAGCCTACATCACCAAACTACAGAAAACTCTTGATTCAATATTGGGCACCTTGCGCGAGAAAAAGTGGGATGACAGATACTCAAGCTTACAGTAATTTTTGGAAGGGTTATTGGGTTGTCAACTATAAGGACCCACAAGTGTGGGAAACTGTAGATGCAATTGTTTGGTCCTAGAGACCCAACAAAGAAGGACCATTTTCTAGAATAAAGATTCCAGAAAGGCATGCTCTAAAATCCAAAGAAGGCCTCACTCGTGCACATCAACCACACTTGGATCAAAGTTCAGATATGGTATCAAATGTGGAGTAGAACTATGTGGAGCTTCTATTGTGACTATACTAGTCAGTTTGTAAACAAAATCTTTTTTGTATCTTCCTTTGTTTTATGTAATTTATAGTTATTATTCAAATCCATGTGTTGTACATCCTCTTGACTTTTGGTGTTTATCAACACCACAATCCTATGAGATTTTCACTTTATTTACTAACCACACACCTCAATTTTTCCCACTTTAAGTGGAAAATTCCCAAATTACATGAATTTAGTCAATTTGGAGATTCCCATAATGTGAGATTTTCACCAAAATACCTAATATGGTCTTGACTCGTTTTTTCACACAATTTAGGTTCAAAAATGTTGTGTAAGAGTAAGGTTAATGGTGAGATCGATACTCCAAAAAAAATGCTAAGTTTTTTTCAGCTCATAAGGCAACTTTGTGGATATATAGCACCTAGAAATTAATTTTCATACTCTTCAAATAATTCAAGCAAAATGGTCACTTAACAGGACACAAAAGTGTCCAAGGACATAAAAGTGTCCTGTTACCATTCTAGTGTTAATTGCTACATGTAGGCAACTTCTGAATTGTTTTATTATATCCCAATAGTCTCTGGTTTGGTACTAAGGGAGTGGAAAATTACAAACCAAAGTTCCAATTTCTACAACAACATCACCAAAATTGCGATCATGCACAACACGTTTTCCATCTTGGGCGGTTTATCTATACAAATTGTTGATCTATATTACGTGCTTTCAAAGGGTATTAAAATAACTGCACATGCTATGAATTAGTAGCATCTCTCTCTCTCTCTCTCTCTCTCTCTCTCAACATTTGTCAAATTTACATTTGAAGAAGTATATGCAAAGGATGCATTCACATCTTTCTAATGAGCCTCTTTAGCCTTATCTTATGACATTGCTTAATTAGATGATGATTTTCTCATAGTGCCGACGCTTGGTGGGTGCACTATGTAATTATGTTAATGTACCATGTGAGTTCAACAATTTTAAAATGCAAAAATTTAGGCAATTTAGGAGAGATGCATTAAAATAAGGGGGTTTTATATTCCATTTTGAAAAACAAATCCTAGAATAAGGGGTCACTTTATTCATTCAAACATGTTAAGAAGGGGGTTTTAATTACCCCAGGAATGCACGTTATATAGGGGGATACTAAATAATGAACCTCCCAAGTGTCGACATTGTATCTTCTTCTTGTCTTCACCGTTAGACTTCTGAAACTTATTGTTGTTTGAAGAAACAATAGCTATAGAGGCATAACTGCTACCTACAAAATCATTGAAGGTGGAAAAAATAGCATTCTTCTTTTGATGTGTAGCCACAAACTCCTATTCAATAGGATGATGCTTTACCGTACAAGACCTCTTGTAGAAATACAAAACTTTTCAACCTACTCATACGCTCTCACCTACACAAGGTTGATGTCGCTAGCCAAAATTTCCCCCTTGATTACTAGTTGATGCAACACAACTGATTCTTCAAGCATGAAACAATGGGCTTTATCCCAAACATATGCAACTACTGACTAAGAGTTAAATCAACAATACAGACGCCAACAGTCCCAATGCTTAGCACACCCCAATTCACTCCAAATGAAAAAATGAACTAAAGTTGGGATTTGGTGGGGGATTTTAAACCTTAGAAGCAAAAGCTCAAAGAGTGATTTATATGAAATTTTGACAAGTAATTGATGATTGTTGTGACTTTGGAGATGATTCTTTGTGTGTGTGTGTGTGTGTGTGAGAGAGAGAGAGAGAGAGAGAGAGAGAGAGAAAGAGAGAGAGAATTTTTTTAATCTTAGGTCCAAACCTAAGCTTACAATACCAATCTGGCTATAAGTGTATGCTTTGCAAAGAGATTGAAATGGCCACAATGTGGAAGCTAGTTTTTTTGTTCATGCAATTTTTGGGTTGTGTGGTTATGTCTAGAATTGTGGTAAGAAAACATTTTTGGATGTTTTTTATGCTTTGTGCATGTTAGTATGAAGGTGAATCACCAAGGTGTATAAATATAAAGTATATATACAAGTGAATATGGATGAATGTTGCAATTAGGGTTGCAAGAAAACACACACAACTTGGAGAAGATGAAGGAAGCTCAAGGCACACGATAGAGAGTGTATTACTTAGTGTGCAATGGAAAGATAGATAGCCCTAGAATGATGGGTGTATATACAATGCGCGGGGGAAAAAACCTCCTAGTGAGGGAAAGAATGCTACGAAGGTGCTAAGTGTGTTCACACACATCACTACCACATGTATATGGTAACGAACCCCCCTTGGAGTGATGTGATGAACAAGAGCTGGCACATGAGTAAAGGGAAGTGCCATTCCCTAAGGACATGAACATTCCACAAAAGGGATTAAGCCCAATGCTTTGCAAAAATCTTCAAACTTCTCATGAGATCCTCTCCTATTGGGAGCATCTCCCTGACATAGTGCTAATGCGCCTCAATGTGATTTGTGCGAGCATGAGAAACTAGGTTCCTTGCAACTGCCAATGCGCTCTCGCTGTTAGTGTAGATAGTGTTGGCAGTGTCAACACCCATATCAGCCATAAGGCGTCTGAGCCATAGCTGTGAAGACTGCCCTATACTCAACCTCACAACTAGAAGTAGCCATAGTCGGTTTCTTCTTGCTCAACCATGATGTGCATGAATTTACAAGCATGAACAAAAACCACTTGTGGACACTCGATTGTCAAAACAACCAGGCCAATCTGAGTCCAAAAAATCATGTAAGTCTGGCGGCAATGATCCCCCCTTGGAATAAAACAAGCCAAGATGTAAAATTCCACTCAAGTAGCGGAAAGTTCCCTTGACAGCCTGCCAATGCTTAGACCCTGGGCTATGCATAAATCTACTGACATGTGAGACTGTAAACGGAAACTCCCATGAGGAGTCACATTCATCGTCAATAAATATGTTGCATATACGAGTTTTCTCACGAAGCTGCAAATCAAAGCGACCATCTGACGCCATCTATCTCGCCTCCGCTTCAATATACATGGGTAATATACTTCAGTAAAAATTTAAAAAAATCATAAACTAGCCAATGAGTCTAATGGCACCTTTTACAACCATCAAGACATAGTGATAGATTATTAGACACACAGTGGCATAGGAATACCGAAACACATATATGATAGCAAAAAGTATATAAAAGGTCCAACTATGGAATGAGAACCTTACTAGTAATCAAAAGGGATCCCACCCATAGGCCTATCCCCCTCATCCTCCATATCAATAGGCGTTGAAGCCTCCTCCCTGCTCCGGTTTTTTTGATGTAACGTAAAGTGCACAAAACATGTAAGAAGAGTATCATCAAAATCCAAAGAACCACAAACTCGACTCAAAGTTGCACATGCCGCCACCAACACAGGTGCAGTCTCGCATCCAAAATCCAAGCAAATGCATCTACTCCTGCAAAACAACTCCACAAATGCACCGAAACATGTAGAGCTCCTCTGCAATGTTCCACGCCAAGGCACACCATCAGTGGCAATGGATATCAAGGTATCAGGAATATAGTGCTGCATGATAGAATCTGTATGCCTACTGCCAAGTGCTCAAAAATGAGAGATACTCTCTGCTATGTAAATAGGCAGAGTGGAACCCCGTCAATGCAGCAAGTAAAACATCAAGGTGTCAAGCTACACACATATAATGCAAAAAATTTATTCTTGAAAAAATGAACACACCTTACATCAACTACAAATGAAAAATACAAGCTACTTGAACTTTGTCTCCTCTTGCTTCCATGAAATCGTAGGGAGTGTGATGAAGCACTACTATCCGTTGTTAAATATGTATGTCAAAAGCAACACAAAACCTTTCCACCCATCGAGGTGTATCACCTTAACTGCAAAACATCACATGAGTGATTTGTATAGTTCAAATGTGAACCTCAAATACAAACTTCAAAGTGGTTAGAGACTACAAACCTGCAAAAGAGGCCATGATAACCAATCCAAGCCCAATAAAGTGTTCCATGCAAGATGAATTCCCGCACAAACATGATCCTCCATGCTCCTATCCCACATGGGTGGGACACCATAGCCACCCATCCATCCTCCATATGGAAGGTCGAGGAAAATAAAATCGGCAACCCAAGCAACCGACTTGTTGTTTCGCCTATAAACAAGATCACTTGGATGGGCCTTGACCATATGCTCATGAATCATAGCCCAAGATGGATACCTAACTCCCAATGAAAAATATCCAAAAATGGCAATGTAGTCCCCAGTGAGAGCAATACATTGATCAAAATCATGTCTAATATGACCATGCATTGAGACATATCTCGATAATCAAATGAAAAGACGCGACGTAATTGACAAGATCCACCAATATCGAAGAAAGAAACGGTACAAAATTAGACAAAAAAACATAATAATTGACTATAAAGTGTAATGATGTTATTAAGTACGGGAAGTACTACCATGTGAGGATGGCATAGCCTCTTGCATCAACTCATCTGCAACAGTGTCTGCTATAGCGTCCTTTCCTTTTTGAGAAATCCCTTCTCGATGAAAATATTTTAGAATTACCAAGTTTATAAATTCAAGGCAAAATATGTGGATAAGTTTATGTATCTTTACCTGAAGATGGTACTCCTACTTGTGTAGCCGATCTAGGAGGAAGCCTTGCACTTGCGGCTCCCGATAAACCTGGCAAAGAACTACCTCCAATTGCATCTTTGAGATCTCTCTCACACAAGCTAGAACATGGCCTTTATCCATGTCCATCCAGCAAGGGAAAGATTCAATCTCCCATGAAGAAAGCTTATGTAAATTCTTTGAATACATACATGAATCAGGTATGTTCAATTCTATCCACTTTCTAGCAAGTAGGGGAATCAAAGGAAGAATCTTTTGCGACACCAAAAAGTTCAAGAATCTTGACAAAAAAGTCAATGGATGCATTATTCTTACACTTCTATAAATAAAATTTATTTATTTACATAATGCCTCGAAAACAAAAATACCTGTATGCCAATCTTTGTGCAACCATATGCAAATTGTCAAGATTTTTGAGGGCTTGTTTATCAACATCTTTTGCTCTCATTTCCAAAGATACCTTCAAAGGGAAGAGATGTGGCCTATCCTCAAGCTTTATCTCCTCAAAGCAGAACATAAGGCTACAATCAGCTGATAATACAATATCTCCACATGTACCCAACATATCTGTCACCAACTATGAGGCTCTATCATAGACCCTAGCCAAGAGACCCTCCCTATGAAGCTAGCTTGAGTGGACAGAAAAACAAATTGAAGAAAAATTTAATACTTGATTCAAAGCATTAAGACCTAGTGAAAGGAAAAGTCTCACATTCTATAAGCAACATCTTCTTTCTTGATGCCCATATGCTATCCTAGTGAGATTGTCCACCTCTAAATGAGATAACCATAAAAGCATGTTTTGTATTTGAGCATCCACAATAGCAATCAAGTTATTCTTCTCTAATGTTGCCCAATTTCCGAGACCCCACCGCAATGAAAAGACTTTGTCAAGCCAATCCAAATTCAAGTGTGGATCCACAATGTTAAGAAGCTTACAAAACAAAAGAATATGTTCAGCAGAAGTGTGTAATTAAAAGCCATACTATGAACACAACAAAACTTACAACATAAAAGAATACCTTTCCAATCTTGTCACTATACTTTGTAGTGAAGTTGTGATAGATTTTATCCTCCTCTTTCTTTAAATCCTCTTTAGCCAAGCTTTCCAGAGAAAGTTGATCAACCCTTATTTTATATTCCTTGGTGATTTGCACCTACCAAAAGCTTAAGGAATTAACAATCATTGCAAAATTGTATCTATTGAATATAAGAGAGAGAAACATTTCTACTCACATCATACACAAGACGTGCAAGCTACTTTTGTGTCAATGGATACCAAGGTTCCTCACCCTTAGAGTAATATTTTGTGACATTTGCTATCAACTTTTTATCTTTCTCTGGTAGGTCTTTCCAGTACACATTAGGATCAGCAACACAAATGTGAATCAAATTCACAATCTCATCCCGAAGATGTGTAGTGACAAGAGAATGGTAATTCATGCTAGTCACACCAAAAAAAAATCATTCAAAATTTCATATTTGTTTAAAAATGATAAAACTCAAGTTCTCACAAAAGCAACAAAGAGCACTTACAAGTTCATTCTTTGTAGACTACTTAGCAAGGCAATCTCTGGCACTTTGGTAGGATCGATAATATTACAAGGAAATCTGCAATGCTTATCTTTTGATGTGGAAAATGTTTCTTTAATGGCTTGAGTCAATTCCACTGTTCGATAATTTCCCTCCCAAAAAAAAAACATGTGACCAACAAAATTTGACAACTTTGAATTATTTTGCAACTCCATTTTGAACTCCTCATTGACCTCATTCCACAATGGATCCCACTCCTTCATAACCTCATCTACATAAGATTTACTGTTCAAATGTATAATAAAGAGAAAATCCAAGTAGATTGCAAAGTAAAATTGAAAAGTAATTCCAACCTGTGACCTTTTCTTCTTCTTTATGATATGTCAACAAGGAAACAATGGAGGACCCCTTTTCTTTCATGTAACCTTCTTTAGCAAAGTTTGACTTCAAACCAATTAAATTGTCTCTTAAACCTCAAACTCTTGCATATGGATAAAGACGACAAAGAGGGATATTGGGGCACTCAAAGTAGATAAAGAGTCTAGTGGAAGCCAAAATATCTGCACCTTTATGCGTAAATGCATTGGATTCATCTTTTCGCTGAGTAACTGCAGTAATCTCATCTCTTATCTCTCAAGGAACTATCTTCAAATTACTTTTTTCAGCTGCTAAGATGGGATTTACCTCATGTAATGAACCTTGTCCCTTCTCCGGTATCATCACATCGTGCTCAAGAAAATCCTGATAGGTTCCCATTTCCGTACCAAACACATAGCTGATTTGGTATGTAGAATCATATGCTCCAATTGGCAAGGTTTAAGTAACCCCCTGCTAGAACAACCTCTAGATCTTGGACTGCAACAATGCAATAAGGAGACAAAAGAGTTTACAAAACCAACACTGACATAACTTTTACTGAGCTCAAGTAATAAAAAAATTGGCCATGGTCTCCTTTTTGTATTCGACAAAATTTCAAAATAGTACATAAGGATCCTCATGATCCACCTCACTTTAGGATTTATAACATTTGGAAAACCAGTTAAAAAAACACTGTAAACAAAAATTCAATACTTGCTACTTCCAAAAATTCTCTCTGCACAATTAAACTCACCATAAAAAACACAATGAAATAAGGGACTTGTGTTGACGCAGATCCCTTAGGCTAGTTTATAGCAAAGCTTCATGGCGAAGCTAAATCCTCAAGTAAGTGCATCCTCACAATGCAATCCTCACAAGTGAGGCAAATGGCAACAAATGTCCATGTGGCCCTAGTTGGCATAAGTCTACACGTGCATAAAAACAATCCTACCTAGTAGATGACCTGCAACTAGAAAACATTTCCTTAGCATGTCCCCAATTCTATGATGCAGTCTGAAGGGATCTGCATTGATGCAGATCCTTCGACTCCATCAATAAGAGACTATGTGCGTGAGGGAGAGAGAGAGAGAGAGAGAGAGAGAGAGAGAGAGAGAGAGTGAGAGAGAGAGAGAGAGAGATAGAGAGAGAGAGAGAGAGAGAGAGAGAGAGAGGGGGGGGGGGGGGGGGGGGAGAGGAGAAAAAGAAGTTGAAAATGTGTGTTCCATTCATTTTTTCAGACCCCTCCACTCAAGAGGGTAAAGCATTAAAATTTTTAGATGAAGCACTACTATCCGTTGTTAAATATGCATGTCAAAAGCAACACAAACCTTTCCACCCATCGAGGTGTATCACCTTAATTGCAAAACATCACATGAGTGATTTGTATAGTTCAAATGTGAACCTCAAATACAAACTTCAAAGTGGTTAGAGACTACAAACCTGCAAAAGAGGCCATGATTAACAACCAATCAAAGCCCAATAAAGTGTTCCATGCAAGATGAATTCCCGCACAAACATGATCCTCAATGCTCCTATCCCACATGGGTGGGACACCATAGCCATCCATCCTCCATATGGAAGGTCGAGGAAAATAAAATCGGCAACCCAAGCAACCGACTTGCTGTTTCGCCTATAAACAAGATCACTTGGATGGGCCTTGAGCATATGCTCATGAATCATAGCCCAAGATGGATACCTAACTCCCAATGAAAAATATCCAAAAATGGCAATGTAGTCCCCAGTGAGAGCAATACATTGATCAAAATCATGTCTAATATAACCATGCGTTGAGACATGAAAAGACGCAACGCAATTGACAAGATCCACCAATATCGAAGAAAGAAACGACACAAAATTAGACAAAGAAACATAATAATTGACTATAAAGTGTAATGATGTTATTACGTACGGGAAGTACTACCATGTGAGGATGGCATAGCCTCTTGCATCAACTCATCTGCAACAGTGTTTTCTATAGCGCCCTTTCCTTTTTGAGAAATCCCTTCTCGATGAAAATATTTTAGAATTACCAAGTTTATAAATTCAATGCAAAATATGTGGATAAGTTTATGTATCTTTACCTGAAGATGGTACTCCTACTTGTGTAGCCAATCTAGGAGGAAGCCTTGCACTTTTTGGCTCCCGATAAACCTGGCAAAGAACTACCTCCAATTGCATCTTTGAGATCTCTCTCACACAAGCTAGAACATGGACTTTATCCATGTCCATCCAGCAAGGGCAAGCTTCAATCTCCCATGAAGAAAGCTTATGTAAATTCTTTGAATACATACATGAATCAGGTATGTTCAATTCTATCCACTTTCTAGCAAGTAGTGGAATCAGGTATATTCAATTCTATCCACTTTCTAGCAAGTAGTGGAATCAAAGGAAGAATCTTTTGCAACACCAAAAAGTTCAATAATCTTGACAAAAAAGTCAATGGATGCATTATTCTTACACTTCTATAAATAAAATTTATTTAGTTACTTAATGCCTCGAAAACAAAAATACCTGGATGCCAATCTTTGTGCAAACATATGCAAATTGTCAAGCTTTTTGAGGGCTTGTTTATCAACATCTTTTGTTCTCATTTCCAAAGATACCTCCAAAGTGAAGAGATGTGGCCTAGCCTCAAGCTTTATCTCGTCAAAGTAGAACATAAGGCTACAATCAGCTGATAATACAATATCTCCACATGTACCCAACATATCTATCACCAACTATGAGGCTCTAACATAGACCCTAGCCAAGAGACCCTCCCTATGAAGCTAGCTTGAGTGGACACAAAAACAAATTGAAGAAAAATTTAATACTTGATTCAAAGCATTAAGACCTAGTGAAAGGAAAAGTCTCACATTCTATAAGCAACATCTTCTTTTTTGATGCACATATGCTATCCTAGTGAGATTGTCCACCTCTAAAGGAGATAACCATAATAGCCTGTTTTTTATTGGAGCATCCACAATAGCAATCAAGTTAATCTTCTCTAATGTTGCCCAATTTCCAAGACCCCACCGCAATGAAAAGACTTTGTCAAACCAATCCAAATCCAAGTGTGGATCCACAATGTTAAGAAGCTTACAAAACAAAAGAATATGTTCAACAAAAGTGTGTAATTAAAAGCCATACTATGAACACAACAAAACTTACAACATAAAAGAATACCTTTCCAATCTTGTCACTATACTTTGTAGTGACGTTGTGATAGATTTTATCCTCCTCTTTCTTTAAATCCTCTTTAGCCAAGATTTCCAGAGAAATTTGATCAACCCTTATTTTATATTCCTTGGTGATTTGCACCTACCAAAAGCTTAAGGAATTAACAATCATTGCAAAATTGTATCTATTGAATATAAGAGAGAGAAACATTTCTACTCACATCATACACAAGACGTGCAAGCTATTTTTGTGTCAATGGATACCAAGGTTCCTCACCCTTAGAGTAATATTTTGTGACATTTGCTATCAACTTTTTATCTTTCTCTGGTAGGGCTTTCAAGTACACATTAGGATCAGCAACACAAATGTGAATCAAATTCACAATCTCATCCCGAAGATGTGTAGTGACAAGAGAATGGGAATTCATGCTAGTCACACCAAAAAAAAATCATTCAAAATTTCATATTTAAATAAAAAGGATAAAACTCAAGTTCTCACAAAAGCAACAAAGAGCACTTACAAGTTCATTCTTTGTAGACTACTTAGCAAGGCAATCTCTGGCACTTTGGTACGATCGATAATATTACAAGGAAATTTGCAATGCTTATCTTTTGATGTGGAAAATGTTTCTTTAATGGCTTGAGTCCATTCCACTGTTCGATAATTTCCCTCCCAAAAAAAAAACATGTGACCAACAAAATTTGACAACTTTGAATTATTTTGCAACTCCATTTTGAACTCCTCATTGACCTCATTCCACAATGGATCCCACTCCTTCATAACCTCATCTACATAAGATTTACTGTTCAAATGTATAATAAAGAGAAAATCCAAGTAGATTGCAAAGTAAAATTGAAAAGTAATTCCAACCTGTGACCTTTTCTTCTTCTTTATGATATGTCAACAAGGAAACAATGGAGGACCCCTTTTCTTTCATGTAACCTTCTTTAGCAAAGTTTGACTTCAAACCAATTAAATTGTCTCTTAAACCTCAAACTCTTGCATATGGATAAAGACGACAAAGAGGGATATTGGGGCACTCAAAGTAGATAAAGAGTCTAGTGGAAGCCAAAATATCTGCATCTTTATGCGTTAATGCATTGGATTTATCTTTTCGCTGAGTAACTGCAGTAATCTCATCTCTTATCTCTCAAGGAACTATCTTCAAATTACTTTTTTCAACTGCTAAGATGGGATTTACCTCATGTAATGAACCTTGTCCCTTCTCCGGTAACATCAGATCGTCTTCAAGAAAATCGTGATAGGTTCCCATTTCCGTACCAAACACATAGCTGATTTGGTATGTAGAATCATATGCTCCAATTGGCAAGGTTTAAGTAACCCCCTGCTAGAACAACCTCTAGATCTTGGACTGCAACAATGCAATAAGGAGACAAGAGAGCTTACAAAAGCAACACTGACATAACTTTTAGTGAGCTCAAGTAATAAAAAAATTGGCCATGGTCTCCTTTTTGTATTCGACAAAATTTCAAAATAGTACATAAGGATCCTCATGATCCACCTCACTTGAGGATTTATAACATTTGGAAAACCAGTTAAAAAACCATTGTAAACAAAAATTCAATACTTGCTACTTCCAAAAATTCTCTCTGCACAATTAAACTCACCATGAAACACACCATAAAAAACACAATGAAATAAGGGACTTGTTTTGACGCAGATCCCTTAGGCTAGTTTATAGTAAAGCTTCATGGCGAAGCTAAATCCTCAAGTAAGTGCATCCTCACAATGCAATCCTCACAAGTGAGGCAAATGTCAACAAATGTCCATGTGGCCCCAGGTGGCATAAGTCTGCACGTGCATAAAAACAATCCTACCTAGTAGATGACTTGCAACTAGAAAACATTTCCTTAGCATGTCCCCAATTCTATGATGCAGTCCGAAGGGATCTGCATTGATGCAGATCCTTCGACTCCATCAATAAGAGACTATGTGCGTGAGAGAGAGAGAGAGAGAGAGAGAGAGAGAGAGAGAGAGAGAGAGAGAGAGAGAGAGAGAGAGAGAGAGAGAGAGAGAGAGAGAGGGGAGAGGAGAAAGAGAAGTTGAAAATGTGTGTTCCATTCATTTTTTCAGACCCCTCCACTCAAGAGGGTAAAGCATTAAAATTTTTAGATAAATAACTCTATGAACTCAGCATGTACATCCCTTCACATCAGAAACATGTGCACTTACTAGCCATATGAAGAAAAACTTCAAGATTAGCGTTGGCAGAGACCTATCACCCTCAACGACAATGCTCCTCACTATAAAAATTGACCCTAACTAATGTGCGAGGGGATTTGCATCAACACAGATCCCTTGGACTATTGCAAATCCATTGGACGCAAGGGAAGGGACTCTTGTGTTTGAGGTCCATGTTTGGGTGTAGGGGAAGGGACTCGTGTGTGCAGAGGTGTTTTGGTTTTAGTCATCAGAGATGTGTGCAGTGCTGTGTCGTTTTCTGAGCTGTGTAGAGCTGTTTTGATTTTAGAGCTGTGTGCTTAGCTGTGTCATTTTGAAAGCTCGGTGTAGAGTTGTGTCGGTGCGCCCCTCATGTTGCAACTTGCTGCACTCATGCTGTCCCCTTTTTTGACGTCATGGCTATGCGGTCACAAGATTTCAAATGCATGGAATAGCACGCAATGAGGCCTTGAAGCCGACACAGGCTACAGCAAGTTGAACATAAAGTTTACATTGAGGCTAAACATTAAAGCAATCTAAAATGGAATAGTGAAGCCTTACACAGAAGCAATCCGAAGAGATCCGCATTTTGATGCGGATCCCTTGGACTGTGTGCATTAGAGTGCCATGAGAAATACATGGTTACCATATGAGAGGCGTATCTACCATGTGAGCGGCACGAGGACTGACGCGGACGATAGGACGAGGCCGAAACACGGTCTGACGACCTGGGATGAGCTTGGGAGTGGAGCGATCCACTCTCTCACTCTCCACTTCTCCAACACTCTCTCTCTCTCTCTCTCTCTCTTTGCCATAGCCATAGAGGTGTATATTAGAATTTTTAAAATCTCAAGCTATACTAGAAGATCTTATTTTGGCAATCAAAAAAGATAATATAATAAAACCTCAATAATAAGAGAATCCTCTTCAAAAGATATTTTGCTCTTGAAATTGAAGAAACGTTCTTTGCTCGTCATTTTGAGAAACTCGAGTCTTCAATGTGATGCATTAATGAGTTGGAAAGGATAGAGGTTTTTCAAATAGTATAAATTTGTTAGTCTTCTTTGAAATATAGCAAAGCATTGTTCACAATGTCTAGGCATATTACTATTTTTGGCCCTTCTAAATCACAGAAGCTTGTCATTATATATGATAAAAGATATATTGAACTTTCCACTGCTAATATTAGAAGTAATTTTACATTGGTACATTAATGTTTAGCCTTCATCCATTGACCCTATCCGGTGAGCAGGTGAAGATAGAGGTGATTGCAAAACAAGCATTGGGCAAGAAGGGTATTTGCTTGATCATGAATATTGTCATTTCTACAAAGTTCTTTGCACCGGTAGCTTTGAGGCTCCTGTCCCTTTAGATTAAAATCTAGATGAACCCTCAAAACCCATCACAAGTGTAATAGAAATGATCCGTGCATTGCCTAGACAGAGTTGATTGTCTCACTCCCTTAATCAAATCAGAGAGTTTGTCAAAGTAAATGAGCTGCCTACTTATTACAATGGATATGCTGCATTTAAGCTTCCATATGTAGGTGACTCTTTTGGAATGTCAATTATGGAACAACGACGTGATAGTCAAATGTGGACAGAGTACATCACTTGAAGTTTGGATTTATTTATGGGTGTTGTGTGATTCAGCAGATGTATAGGACATCTTAGATCTGCTAATGTGGACTTCTCATACTGCACGGGTTTCAAGATAAGTAATGAAGCTCATTCTTGGAAAGACCGATTATTAAAATCTCCACCATGTGGACTAGTATTCCAAGAATACGGACTTTGAGTTGTATGCATTGCTCTCAAGTACCAGACTGTGTTGCTATTTGTCCTGCCGTGATCTACTACTACTTGCCAAGAGATAAATTGAATTCCACAAGGTGTTTTCTTCATTTAGGGGAGCACAAACATCCTTGTAGACAAGGGAAATGTAGAGCTTCAGTGACTGAAATTGATGCACTGATGAAGAAACGTGCTACTATTGAACCATTCATAATTGCAAAGCAATCAGAGTGCATCACAACACAGGACATTATTATGGATAAATTAGTTGTGGAAGGTGACCCTGTCTCAGATTCCATGGGTGATGATGAGTTTGCCTCCTTCTTGGATACAATTACTCCATTATCCAATAAACGAAGGACTGAAAGAACATTGGAGATTGCAAAAAAATCAAAGAACATTACCGCAAAAGGTTTGGAGGTTGTTCTTGAGCTTAGAGTAAAAGTAGGTATCCTTACATTCAAAGTGTACTATTTCCAGGACAACTTGGGGAAAGATCAACATCCACATGTTTTCAAGATGTCAATGAAAGGTCCTGGAAGTGGGGTTGACTTGGTTAATCGAATGACACTAGGTGAAAGCCTTGAAAATATGTGGATCCATTTTGATCACGTTCATTGTGTAAATGGATGGCCAACAATGTCTACACATGTGTACGCCCCATTTTTTCGTGAATCAATGACCATTGCTACTTGTGAATTTGTTGTAGAGAATAAGTTTGCTCAAATTGAATTTTGGAAAATGCTTAATAAGGTTGTTGAGGATGTAGGCTTTGAAAAGCCAGAGTTTAGAGTCTTTATGGCTCATGAAGCAAATGCTAACTGGATTGCAGTTCATACATTGTGTTTTGTAGGTGCAAAAAAAGTCACACCTGGTAAAGAAAGATCTTGTGCTGTTAGTGGGAGCAATCCATGATACGACACATAACCAACTATATATGTCCTTCTTCTGAAGAAGAGCACAAAATTTTATGCCGCAAGTGGAGAAATGCCCACTCAGAGAATCAAGCTGACATTTGCAAAGGGGCACTACGTTGATTTTGGACCGCTAGTCATGCAATTCATGATGAGACGTACTCCTTGTTTAGAAACATGGTTGGCTTGGTGGGATGTTAGAGTTTTTAATAGGGGTGGCAGATTTGTGTCCCAAGATGAGTCCGGTATGTTTGTGACTAATACAAATCTTTCAGAGACAAAGCATGCAATCATGCGAGCATTTATTGGATATAAGGAAAATCTCAACTTGTATGAGGAAGCTGGTGTGGACATGGCCATGATAGTGCTGCAAAGTATAAAGCATAATGCATATCTTAAAGGTGTTCGTACCTTTATGGGTCGAGGCTTGGAAAAATTGGTGGAGTGCTTCATGCATCGTACTTCTGGTGTATCACCCGCGAAAAAACTACCTAATTATGCTAATGGTTCTATGGAGGAAATGGGTTTCAATAGTCCTGAAATGAATAGAATTCCCACAAGAGAAAAGAGCATTAGGGAAAAAAGACCTATATTTGTTGATGCAGTGCAACTTCATGAGGACAACCACATGCCATTATTTGTCACAAAAACTATGGGCATTGGTGGTTCTCGTCAAAAAACAGATGGAGCTCGGGATGTGACCAATTCTTGGCCTGAGATGATAGTTACCAAGAGCGTGTGGGTAATCAGACGAGCAGATCCAGGGTCCAAGGTCACATGCTTTGGAGTTGTTGGTGGACAAGGTAACCAATGCGGTCGATTCATAAATGAGGATTCTTTTAATATTAGAAATGGAACACCAACCCCTTTCTTTTGGGGATGTCGACAATACCCGGCTACAACTCAAATGCAGGTGGAGTTAGAGAAGGTTATATTTGTTTTTGCAATACCAGTAATGTGCACACATGGAATGTTCATGAGATGTTTGTGGACCTCTTGGACCGGCTCTCGGAGTATGGCCTGTGGTGGAGGGAATATCATTGAGTTTATACGAAGTGAAGCATCTTCAATCTAGTGGATTTGTGCTTCATGCCACTATAGAGGGTGTAAAAAATGACAAGTGCGATCGAGCTCCAAGCCACGTACCAAGTGCTTTTTTCCCAAAATATGGAGAGGGCAAGGTTGTTAAGTGGAGGTCCAAGTTGACTAAAGCGTTCCAATGTAGAATTGACCTCGGAAGGACCATGTCAATAGAACTAGTCAGAGAAGTAGTGATTGTTTGTAGGAGTCACATGTATTCTACATTAATACGGATGGGTCATTGGAAAAAGGGGTGTCTTATTCTGTCACGCGGAAAGTTCCCTTGACAACCTGCCAATGCTTAGACCCTGGGCTATGCATAAATCTATTGACATGTGAGACTGCAAACTGAATATCCAGCCTCTTGTTGCATACATAAGAGGCATCCAATATCAATTTTATAAAGAGTGACATCTGTAGGATCACCAGCATCGTGAAGACTCAATTTCAAACCTGTTTACATGGGAGTGGCAATAGGTTTGCAATCCTCAAGTTTAACTTACATAGCAATGTCTATATGTAACTTTTCTGACACAAGGCAATACCGCCATCACACTGCTTAAATTGTATACCAAAGTAATGATGCAATAGCCCCAAATCTTTCATCTTGAAAGTAGTATTCAAATCATCCTTAAATTCAAGAGTGTCGCGAGAAGGCACGCAAAATATTTTGAGCGATGAAAAAAATCGAGCGAATTCAAATGCATAGAGTACCTCTTTTAGATCCATTGCCTAGTTCTAACTTTGCAACACAACAAATTGAAAAAACAATAGATTGATATAATGCAAAAAAAAATGACACCATTAATCTTGCAACCTTAACCCATGCAAAAGTTTATAGACCCAAAACATTCTCTATTACCAAAAGAGTAAATTACAAAATCTGCAAACTAACACTCCCAGTTCTAACTTTGTAACACAACAAATTAATATAAAATAGACAGATATAATGCAAAAAAAGACAATTCCATTAATCCTGCAATCTTGGACCATGGCAAGAATTTTACAGACCCAATTCATTCTTTATTATCAACAAAAGAGTACATTGTAAAATCTGCAAATGGAAACTCCCATGAGGAGTCACATTCATCGTCAATAAATATGTTGCATATACGAGGTTTCTCACGAAGCTGCAAATCAAAGTGACCATCTGACGCCATCTGTCTCGCCTCTGCTTCAATATACATGGGTAACATACTTCAGTAAAAATAAATAAAAATCATAAACTAGCCAATGAGTCTAATGGCACCTTTTACAGCCATCCAGACAAAGTGATAGATTATTAGACGCACAATGGCATAGGAATACCAAAACACTATATGATAGCAAAAAGTATATAAAAGGTCCAACTATGGAATGAGAACCTCACTAGTCATCAAAAGAGATCCCACCCATAGGCCTATCACCCTCATCCTCCAAATCAATAGGCGTTGAAGCCTCCTCCCTGCTTCGGTTTTTGTGATGTAACATAGAGTGCACAAAACATTGATATCCCTTTTTCGGCTCTCTGTAATTTCCATAGTGAGTTATCTCACCCTATCAAATCACTCAAAAACTGTGGTTACCCTCACCCTTTCACTGTATATAGTGCGTGTGAGTTAGGGGACTTTTCCCATATCTCCTTACTGAAATAAAAAACCCTCAATTAGCTAGTCATTGGGCTAGTTGAGCCAAAAAAATAAAAAATAAAGTATATTATGGCCCATGCTTATGTAAATATTTCTTTGTATATAGGGCCCAAATAAAAGATTTTCTCATAATTATTTTGGTATTTATTCAAATATTTCTACCTAGTGTGTGTTATTTATGCTCTGTACATTGCCTCACCATTACCACAATTTTTCTTACCATTTTTCATACTCTTTATTCCATATAGAAATATTTTCATGTAAGCTTCTCTTATATTTGGTGTAACTCCACCCCAACAAAAATCCAAAAAACCTAGTTTTATTTATGTGTATATTTTTACACTATTGTGATTTTTCCCTTCCTACATCTATTTTGTTTTTGTTCTAAAAAATTAGAACACCAAAAATATTTATCTTTTTATGGTAGCCTCATAATGAGAGAGATTTCTTTTGACCCCTTTATATTTTTTCCACTTATATTATTTATATTTGACATGTACATATTTTTTAGACCCCTCAATATTTGATTTTCTTAGTTGTACTATTCACTTATATCATGATCTCAACAATATCTTCAATTATAGACCTACCAAATAAGGTCAAGGGTAGGTAGCATGCATACATGCACTATGGAGGGCTCACTCTTGGAGATATTCAAAAGAATCATCCAAAGAAGGACCCCACAAGGACTTTGTGCAGTGGAAAAAAACAGTCGGTTTTGCTGAATTTTTAAAGTTCACTTGCTCTCCGAATTTGGAAAGGTGATATAAACAAAAGTTGTAGCTCATGGGCTGAACTTTTGCCTCAAATGTTTTTCATATTTTTTTGAGCTACGAGCTGTGAGCTATGATTTATTAGTGGACCCCAGTTTTCTCCATGCTATGCAGCCAAACTATT
>NC_140945.1:105157504-105177056 GCF_014529385.1 Adiantum capillus-veneris | reverse complement strand
GGGTGTTTCATGACAAGCACCCTGTGGCCTTAAGGTCATAGGGTTCCCTCTATGCTACTAAGAATCTCTTTGTGCTCTATGCTCTATGCTCTATCGTCTATGCTCTATGATCTATATTGACTTCCTATGGCCCCTAGACCACAAGGCGCCCTCATTGTTTCCAAAAAACCCTCATTGTTTTGCTATGGCCCTAGGGCCATAGCTCTCTATGCCGGTATAAAGCATATTTGCTCTATATTAGCTCCCTAAGGCCTGAAGGCCATAGGGTTGTCCTCAAGATCACCTCACGGAGTTTCATGTCAAGTATATATACATCCTATGGCACCCCATGACCCTAGGGCCATAAGATCTCCAAACGGAACATACGGCAATCTATGGCCCTTGAGCTTATACATTGCAACCCCATGACCCTAGGGCCATAGGATTGGCATATGAAACATACGGCAATGTATGGCCCTTGAGCTTATACATTGCAACCCCATGACCCTAGGGCTATAGGATTTCCAATGGAACATAAGGCAACGTATGGCCCTTGAGCTTATACATTGACACCCTATGGCCCTAGGGCCACAAGACTTCAAAACATACAAGAAGACAACCTATGGCCCTAAGGCCAAGGGTGTGAGCATTGACACCCTATGGCCCTAGGGCCACAAGACTTCAAAACATACAAAAAGACAACCTATGGCCAAGATGTCAAAGGTGGCCAAGATATCAATGCAGCCCCATGGCCCTAGGGCCATAGGATCTCTATATGGAACATGCGGCCTTGAGCTTATACATTGCCACCCTATGGCCCTAGGGCCACAAGATCTCACAACATACAATAAGAGAACCTAAGGTCCCCAAGCTCAAGGGTGCGGGTGTAAGGGTGGCCAAGATATCAATGCAGCCCCATGGCCCTAGGGCCATAGGATCTCTATATGGAACATGTGGCACCCTATGGACCTTGAGCTTATACATTGCCACCCCATTACCCTAGGGCCATAGGATTTCCAAATGGAACATGGGTAATGTATGGCCCTTGAGCTTATACATTGCCACCCCATTACCCAAGGGCCATAGGATTTCCGAATGGAACATAGTCAATGTATGGCCATTGAGCTTATACATTGCCACCCCATGGCCCTAGGGCCGTAGGATCTCCATATGGGACATGTGGCACGCTATGGCCCTTGAGCTTACATATTGCCACCCCATGACCCTAGGGCCATAGGATCTCCAGCTAGAAAGTAGGGCAACGTATGGCTCTTGAGCTTATACATTGTCGTGGACCTAGGGCCATAGGATCTCCAACTGGAACATAAGGCTATGTATTGGAGCTTATCCATTGTTGCCCCTAAACCCTAGGGCCATAGGATTTCCAAATGGAATATAGGGAAACTTATGGCTCTTGAGCTTATACATTGCCACCCTATGGCCCTAGGTCCACAAGCTTTCACATTGCCACCGTAGGGCCACAAGGATCTCACAAGATAGAAGAAGAAAACCTTAGGACATAGGATTTTCACGCTTCGATCCTTGACCTCTAACATTGTCGTCCTATGGTGTGAGCCTAGGGGTGGCTGAGGTGTCTTCATAATAATTTCGGCCATTCAAGGGATATCCGCAAGTGGCATAAATTTAAAAAATAATTTAAAATTTTTTTAAAAAAAATACGCTACGACAAACTTTGTCATAATGGTTTTTCAAATACACTTATTGATATCGGACAAAAAAATAGCGCACAATTTTCGGGATAATTTTTTTAAAATTTAGCTATTTTTAGTGTATTTTTTACTATGCAGATTTTGATTCCGAAGTCAAATTTTGCTTCATGGGTGTCGTTCCACTCGTACTACAAAGATATGGACATTGACAAAGCCTAGCACCAACTTTTTTTTTTCCATACTCTTTTTTTTTAATTTATTGATAAAGCTCTTTCAATTTCGGAGCCGATGAGCTATGTCTCATTTTTGAACAAAGCCTAGAACTCTAGTAATCTCGACTGCAAACCCGTGAGAACAGCCCCTACATTCAAAATTTGAATTTTGAATTTCTAACCTAACCTAACTAACCTTATCTCTCTCTTTCTCTCTCTACCACAAATTTTTTCGCACTGTCGCTCTCTTTCTCTCTCTCGTTTCTTGCTCGAAACCTACACAGAAACCTGCACAGAGCTTGTCTTTCTCTGTCTCTCTCTCCCTCTCTCCCTACGCATACAGTTCTACGCCATCGTTGCGACGCGCACACAGATCTACGCGAAGCCATTGCCACAACCTTCAACAGAAGGACTGTTGTTGCGACCTCCCAAACACACATTTGTTACCATCATCGTCGCGGCCTCAACACACCTAAGTGACTGCTTGCTACTGCTGCAGCCGGTTTTCATCAAACACAGATTTACTCAGAGGTAACATGTAGAAACCCTAATCTTTTTGCTTAATTCGGTTTTAACTGTTCTTAATCTAATTACGTTTTAGCTAAGTTGTGAATCACCTCTCTCTAAAACAATAAACAAAAATCATTAATTACCTCTCTCTAAAACTGTAAAACTGTAGACTGTAAAACTATAAAACAGAAAAATCTCTAGTTAGAGATCTAAAACTGTAATACAGAATACTCTAATTAGAGACCTAAAAATATAAAACAGAAGACACTAATTAGGGACCTAAATTTGTAAAACGAAAAACTCTTATTAGGGACTTAAATCTGTAAAACAGAAAACTCCTCATAAGTGACCTAATACTGTAAAATTGTAAAACTCTAACTGCAAAAATCTCTAATTACAAAAACAATTATAAACCTGCAAATACAAAAGACAATAACTACACAAAATGCTGAAACTATGGATACCTGTAATTGGGTTGTGGGGAGTTGGGCACACGTTGTAAGAGAACGAGTAGAGCGCGCTGTTGTATGAGGATGGATAAGGATTCAGTTACAAGAGGATGAGAAAAAAAAAGAGGCAAAAAGGTGGGAAAGAAAGTGTACACTATATGTGTTTGTAAGATATGGTGTAATATAGTTTCTTTAAATTCATTTGTAGTCACTAAAATAAAACTAGACATCAAATCTTTAGAAGGGTAGATAGGGTGTGCCTACATAGGGTTTCACCTCATACTAAAGAGTAACATATGGCCCTAAGGCACCCAATGACCATAAGGCCATAGGGTGGTCTCACATCGTACTACAGGGTGACCAATGTCCCATCTGGCCATAGGGTGCCAATGTACAATCTCAAGGGTCATAGGGTTCCCTATGTTCCTATTGAAGATCCTATGGCCATAGGGCCATAGGATCTCCAAAACGTATATATGGCACTATGGCCATAGGATCACATGGTTCTCTATGTCCAATCTAGAGACCTTGTGGCCCAAGGGCCTTAGGGTGGCAATGTACAATCTCAAGGGCCATAGGGTTCCCTATGTTCCTTTTGGACATAGGGTGGCACTAGGGCCATAGAATCTCCAAAAGCAACATAAAGAACCCAAGGCCATAGGATGAAAGGGTGACCTATTGGAGACCTTGTGGCCAAGGGCTATAGTGTGGGAATGTACAATCTCAAGGGCCATAGGCTTCCCTATGTTCCTTTTGGAGATCCTATGGTCCTCGGGCCATAGGATCTCCAAAATGAACATATGGCCCTACGGACATAGGATCACAGGGTTCCCTATGTTCCTTTTGGAGATCCTATGGTCCTCGGGCCATAGGATCTCCAAAATGAACATATGGCCCTATGGACGTAGGATCACAGGCTTCCCTATGTTCCTTTCAGAGATCCTATGGTCCTCGGGCCATAGGATCTCCAAAAAAAACATATGGCCCTACGGACATAGGATCACAGGGTTCCCTATGTTCCTTTTGGAGATCCTATGGTCCTCGGGCCATAGGATCTCCAAAATGAACATATGGCCCTACAGACATAGGATCACAGGGTGCCCTATGTTCCTTTTGGAGATCCTATGGTCCTCGGGCCATAGGATCTCCAAAATGAACATATGGCCCTACCGACATAGGATCCCATCAAGAGACACAGTGGCCCAAGGGCCATAGGATGGCAATGTACAATTTCAAGGTATGGTTCCATATGTTCCTTTTAAGATCCTATGGCCCTAGCGCCATAGAATCTCCAAAAGGAACATAAGGAACCTATGGCCATAGGATCAAAAGGTGCCCTATGTTCCATATTGAGACCTTGCAGCCCAAGGGGCATAGGGTGTATTTGTACAATCTCAAGGGCCATAGGGTTCCATATGTTTTTTTTGGAGATCCTATGGCCCTATATCCATAGGATCACAGGGTGCCCTATGTCCCATCTAGAGACCTTGTGGCCCAAGGGCCATAGGGTGACAATCTACAATCTGAAGGGCCATAGGATTCCCTATGTTCCCTAGGGTCACAAGGTGCCCTACGTTCCATCCGAAGACCCTATGGCCCAAGTGCCATAGGGTGGCAATGTACAATCGAAAGGGCCATATGATTCCCTATGTTCCTTTTGGAGATCCTATGGCCCTAGAGCCCTAGGTGCATGGGGCTGCCATGGTGCCCATTAATATGCACCATGGTGTACCCTATGTACGTAGGCCACCCTTGGGCCCTTGGATGCCCTCTGTCTCATCTAAAGACCTTGTGGTCCAAGGGCCATAGGGTGACAATCTACAATCTCAAGGGCCATAGGATTCCCTATGTTCCCTAGGGTCACAAGGTGCCCTACTTTCCATTTGAAACAATGAGGGCACCTTGTGGCCTTCGGGCCATAGGATCTCTATGTAGAGCATAGAGCAAAGAGCATAGAGAGCTTCTTACTACCATAGAGGGAACCCTATGGCCTTCAGGCCACAGGGTGTCAATATAGAGATAACAGAGGTACTTACTAGCACAAAGGGGACCCTATGGCCTTCAGCCGACAAGGTCTCCTCAATATAAAGAAAATAGTATTTTTACTTGCATAGAGAGCACCCTATGGACTTGGGTCCATAGGTTTCTTTAAAACATACAGGGCACCTTGTGTCCTTAGGGTCATAAGATGTGTAGAGCATAGAGAGGTTCTTACTAGAATACAGGGGACTCTATGGCCTGAAGGCCACAGGCTCCCAATATGGAGCATAGATCGGTTTTACTAGCATAGAGAGACCAAATAGTGCTTTATACATGGGGCCATAAGGTGTCAAAACAATGAGGGTTTTTTCAAAACAATGAGGGCACCTTGTGGCCTTGGGGCCATAGGATGTCAATATAGAGCATAGAGCATAGTGCATAGAGAGCTTCTTACTACCATAGAGGGAACCCTATGGCTTTCAGGCCACAGGGTGTCAATATAGAGATAACAGAGGTTCTTACTAGCATAGAGGGGACCCTATGGCCTTCAGCCCACAAGGTCTCCTCAATATAGAGAAAATAGTGTTTTGTACTAGCATAGAGAGCACCCTATGGACCTGGGTCCATAGGTTGCCAAAAAACTATCATGAATGGTTTCTTTAAAACATACAGGGCACCTTGTGCCCTTAGGGTCATAAGATGTGTAGAGAATAGAGAGGTTCTTACTAGAATACAGGGAACTCTATGGCCTGAAGGCCACAGGGTCCCAATATGGAGCATAGATCAGTTCTTGCTAGCATAGAGAGAACAAATAGTGCTTTATACCTGGGAGCATAATGTGCCAAAACAATGAGGGTTTTTACAAAACTATGAGGGCACCTTGTGGCCTTGGGGCCATAGGATGTCAATATAGAGCATAGAGCATAGAGCATAGAGCATAGAGAGCTTCTTATTGTCATAGAGGGAACCTTATGGCCTTCACGCCACAGGGTGTCAACGTAGAGAAAACAGAGGTTCTTACTAGCATAGAGGGGACCCTATGGCCTTCAGCCCACAAGGTCTTCTCAATGGCATAGAGAGAATCCTATGGCCGTGGGTCCATAGGTTGCCAAAAAACCCTCATGAAGGGTTTCTTCAAAACATATAGGATGTAGAACATAGAGAGTTACTTACTAGCATAGGGGGGACCCTATGGCCTTCAATCCATAGGGTGCCAATATAGAGCATAGATCGGTTCTTACTAACATGAGAGACCAAATAGTGCTTTATACATGTGGCCATAGGGTTCCAAACAACAATGAGGGTTTTTTCAAAACAATGAGGGCACCTTGTGGCCTTGAGGCCATAGGATGTCAATATAGAGCATAGAGAGCTTCTTACTAGCATACAAGGAACCCTATGGCCTTCAGGCCACAGGGTGTCAACGTAGAGAAAATAGAGGTTCTCACTAGCATAGAGGGGAACCTATGGCCTTCAGCCCACAAAGTCTCCTCAATATAGAGCAAATAGTGTTTTTACTAGCATAGAGAGCACCCTATGGCCGTGGGTCCATAGGTTGCCAAAAAACCATCATGAAGGGTTTCTTAAAAACATAGAGGGCACCTTGTGCCCTTGGGGTCATAGTATGTGTAGATCATAGAGAGGTTCTTACTAACATACAGGGGACCCTATGGCCTTCAGGCCAAAGGGTGCCAATATAGAGAATAGATTGGTTTCTTTCTAGCACAGAGCGGACCCTATGGCCTTCAGGCCAAAGGGTGCCAATATAGAGCAAAGATCAGTTCTTACTAGCATAGACAGACCAAATAGTTATTTATACCTGGGGCCATAGGGTACCAAAACAATGAGGGTTGTTCAATGGCATAGATAAACACCCTATGGCCCTGGGTCCATAGGTTGCAAAAAAACCCTCCTGAAGGGTTTCTTCAAAACATAGAGGGCAACTTGTGACGTCCTTGGGATCATCGGATGTGTAGAGCATAGAGAGGTTCTTACTAGCATACAGGGGACCCTATGGCCTTCAGGCCATAGGATGCCAATATAGAGCATAGATGGTTCTTACTAGCAAAGATCGGACCCTATGGCCTTCAGGCCAAAGGGTGCCAATATAGAGCATGGAGCGGCTCTTACTAGAATATAGGGGACCATATGGCTTTCAAGTCACATACTGCCAATATAGAGAAAATAGTGTTTTTACTAGCATATAGAACATCCTGACCTAGGGGGATTGGTTGTCAAAAATCCATCATAGAAGGGTTCCTATGGCCTTCAGCCCACAAGGTCTTCTCAATATAGAGCGAATAGTATTTTTCATTGGCATACAGAGCACCCTTGGGGCCCTTGAGGCCAACCCTATGGCCTTCAGGCCTTAGGGAGCTAATATAGAGCATGGTGCTTTCTATCGGCATAGAGAGCTATGGCCCTAGGGCCATAGCAAAACAATGAGGTGTTTTTGGAAATGATGAGGGCACCTTGTGGTCTTGGGGCCATATGAATTCAATATAGATCATAGAGCATAGACGATAGAGCATAGAGCACAAAGAGATTCTTAGTAGCATAGAGGGAACCCTATGACCTTCAGGCCACAGGGTGCCATTATAGAGTAAACAGAGGTTCTTACTAGCATAGAGGGGACCCTATGGACTTCATCCCACAAGGTCTCCTCAATATAGAGCAAATAGTGGTTTTTACTTGCATGGAGAGCACCATATGGCCCTGGGGTCATAGGTTACCTGAAAACCCTCATGAAGCGTTTCTTTAAAACATTGTGGCCACCTTGTGGCCTTGGGGCCATAGGATGCCAATGTAGAGCATAGAGAGGTTCTTACTAGCATGCAGGGGACCCTATGGCCTTCAAGCCACATGATGCCATATGGTGTTGGTGTAGAGGCTCTAAAGGGGTATTTAGGCCATTCAAGGAATACTTCTTTGAGGGTCCTCTAATGTCGTAAGGGAACATGTGATCACACTACCATAGAGTGGCCTAGGTACACTTGTAGAACCATTTTGTTGGCACCCTTTGGACCTAGGACCACATGGTTTAACATAGAGGTGACTCTATGGCCCTAGGTCCATATGGATGTAATAATATCCATCTTGTCTAAATATATGTCATTCTTTTTACAGAAAATGTCTCAGAAGAGAAAGTCAAAGTCAGTTGATGCAACAAGCTCAACACCAAGTTCTTGGTATCTAGATTTTCACTTACCAAATGGTGTAAGTGATGAGAAAGTCCACTTGTTCTTTCAAGATAAAGAGCAATTGCCCTTCAAGGACTGTGGTATTGTCAAGGACATAAAGAAAGATTGTTCAGATCTTGAAATGTCTCCATGCCTTGGAGTAAAACTACTCAATGGTGACTCCTACTTGTTGGAGCTTGTGGCATTTGCTCAAAAATTGATGAAGGTTGATTATGAAGGAGTGACAATGACAAAAGCAGAGTGGGTGGAGCTTCAAGACAACACTCCAAGTGAGAAATTTATAGACTTATATATTGAGGGCTTTAAGAAAGTCAATCAATATTTAGGTAAATTGAGCAGCACAAAGAAGAATAAGAAGCGAAAGAATGAAGACACAGGTACAGTAAATCAATCTAAGACGCTCAAGGAGAGTCAGACTCCCTCACTTCGAGAAAATAGTGGAAAATGTGGCGAAAGAAAATCTTTCAGTTATACCCTTACAGACTCAAGAAGCAGGAGATTCTAGTGGACTTGCAACCCTAACAGTTGGAACTCCCTCAGTGGCAGTGGTTGTGGTCTCAGCATCCTTAGCTGTGTTGGACTCTATTATACAGCCCAAAGAAAAAGATCTTGATAAAGAAGTTGCCAAAACTTCTAAGAGTGGGCTAGATGGATACGTCGGAATTGACCACTATTTTAAATTTGGTGTACAATTTACCCAATTGATCCCAGTTGAGCAATGCAACCTTGCACCAGATGGCTATAGATGCAGACCATTGTCAGATGTATATGTGAAATATCTCTTGAAGCAATTTGCAGGGCACTCTAGGCCAGTCTCCAGTGCAGCAGACTTGATGCCGTATAACCCAATTACAAAAATGCCTTTACAAACAGCTGAAGTGCATGGAGACAAGCTATCAACATACCACTACTGGATTCTAGCTGGTCAGCATTCCATCATAGCGGCTAGAGCTTTTTTGCATAACAACAGCACTAAGTATGCTTTGAGAAAAGAGTTCTACAAGTTTAGAACTACAAGGATAGTGGTAGACGCTCCGAAAGAGGTTGCTGCTCGAATTTCCAGAATGGAGAACATGGAGAGAATAACAGCAATGAAACACCAGCCTTATGTGGAGGTCTTGAAGCATGGCCATAGTCAATGGCTTGCATATTCTAAACCAACAAAACCCAAGGCAGGTGTTCCTGTCGGTCATCCGAGTCGAGCAGGTTGGGATGTAAGTTCCACTTCCCTATGCTTGTTTTTGTTACAAATATGTCTTGAAATAAAGTTAATTTTCTTTTCTTTATTTTGAAGGCCTTTGTAAATGTGGCGAACATCGTGTTCAACCATAAATCATTTGCCAACAAAGAAGCACACATGGTCATGTACGATGATGAAATCTATGATCAGTGGATACACATCTTGGAGAAGCATCAGACATCAACTGCTCGTGGGTGACAAGCAAGCATAACAACCTTTAGATTCCTAAATGGTTTAGAAGATGATGATGTCAAGCTACTACAACAAGAGCTGGCAGATGAGAAGATCTGCTTAGTGAAGCAACCAGGTCAAACGGGCATGCTCGACCTCACTGCACGTGCAACGGTCTTAAAGAAGACCAGGGTTTTTGAGCCTCAAATGTTGATGGCATTTAAAGAGATAGATCCATCAGCAATAGCAGTTACTTCATGGGATCAATGTAAGTCTCATTATAACATTACAGATGAGATTTACAAATCTGTCTTCACGAGTTGTACGCAATGGCTAAATCTCCTACTACAAAAAGGAAAGGAGAAAGAGCCAATTCCTGAGATCACTAGGGGATATGTGCAGTGGATCATTGCACAAAATAATGGGACTTCTATTTTGGAATTCATTTTACCATGGACAATCAAGTGTGTTGGAAAGAATCTGGAAGGCATTGATTTTCTCTGCAGTGAGAATAGCTCTAAAATTCGTGTTGGTGTTTGCATCATAGACACAACACACAAAAGTTTCACATCTAGTGGTTGGAGTGCTGCCCAATTTGGTAAAGTAATTGATGGAGTATGTGGGGTAGCACATCAACCATCAGAGTGTTTAATTGCCGGCTTAGTCAAGTATCAACATGCTGCTTCCCTAGAAAAGGCAATTTCTGAAAAAGCTAAATGGTATGAAATGCACGTTTTACCTTTGAGCTCCTTAATGGGATCAGAGACCATCCAAACATGTGCTCTTCGCGAAGTAATTTTCGGGGTTTGGGCATTTTTCAGTCAAGGAGAGCAGTACACCAACTACTCTAGTGTTAAAGAGTCATTGTTGGAGCCAATGCATACTCTCTGCATCAATGACGACGAGTATGATGCTGTGACCACGGCCAAATCCTTTTTTGTACTTCGTGCAATCAAATGCATCTGTCTCAAAGAAGATGATCAAGTGATAGACATCTTCTCATTAGGCTATGGGACTAAAGAGCCACTACAACAATAGAGAAAGGTGATATCAGTTGCATGTAGTAGTGATCAAATGACGCAATTGGAATATCTTTGCCATTCCATAGTGGAAGAAGACCTTGATCTTAGAAGGTGGGTAGGTGTGGATAACACAGAGAAAGTCAATGCCAAGGATTCAGAGGAAGAAGAAATTGAAGAACCATTGGATGCAAGTGCTGAGGCCATTCTAGAAATTCTACAGGAAACAGTTAAGCTAGCTACCCATGATATTAGATTACTGATATTTAGATTATTATTGTTGACATTTTATTTTATTTGTACCATCTCAAATCTACCCATGATGTTAAAATCATTGATGTTTGGCTCGTTATTTTTCTCAATTTATTTTCTTTGAAAAAATGTGAACTTGTGAGTTTGAGTTTTTTCACAATAAATGAATTAGACTTAAGTGTATGATATTATATGGACATGTTTTGGTAAATAGAATTCTACATTTATATATGGTCATAAGATATATATTATGTAATACTTAAAAGTTAATTGATCATATGAGGTTTGGGAAGAATACACTATGACTTGAGGATCATAGAGTTCTTTGTAGACTTGAGGATCATAGAGTTCTTTGTAGACAAGACACCCTATGGCCCTAGGGCCATAGAATCCCCCAAAAGAAAATGGGATACCCTAAAACCTTACAGATGTAGGGTGATTACACTGAGTCTCTAAAAGGGCACATAAGCATCTGGGTTACTCTATAGCCTTAGGCCCATAGGGTGTCAACATAGAATCCCCCAAAAGAATTTTGCTACCCTACAATCTTACGGATATAGGGTGATTATATAGAGTCTTTAAAAGGGTACATAAGCATTTGGGCTAGTCTACAGCCTTAAGGCCATAGGGTGTCAACACAGCTATCCTACAATCTTATGTATATAGAGAGATTACATAAAGTCTCCAAACGGGCACATGAGTATTTGGGATATTCTAGAAGGAAACATAAGTTATCCAAGAGAATTTGGGATACCCTAAGGTCTTAGGGCCATAGGGTGGTGACATAGAATCTCCACAGGGGCACTTAAATCACCCCATGGATACAAATCACCTAGCTCTTATGGACACATCTTATAAAACATCACATGACACACTATAACCTTTAGACCATAGGTTGGTTATTCTAGGTCACCTAAAGACTCTTTAAGTGTTTCAAGAACATTTTTTGTTGGCCTTATATCTTGTGTCCATATCTAGGTGTCTATTGAGAATGAAATAAGCTAGAAAAAACTAAAAAGTATTTAGTCCTCAAAATTCCAAAATGAGAGTTTGAACAATTGATGTATGATCATTTTTTGTTGGGTGTAAGTCCTTCTATTGTGAATTGATGGTGTAAGCGTTTGAAATAATCATCTTTGTATTGCAACTAGCTAGATTAAACATATTCGCTTTGAAATAATTATCTTTGTATTCAAAACTAACTAGATTAAACATATATTCAATATTTTTTGTAAATGCCAATTGATTGCTTAGATAGTAAACATCGAGTATAAATGGTTATTGAAGAATTTGTCCTTTGGATTATGTGAAGATTTATTTCTTTGATTGTAACAAGATTTTATTCAAAGATATACAGTGCGAGTATTTTGTTCCAAACTATGATTTTGTTTCTCTTCTAGATGATGCAGAGAATTGAAATTTATATCTTGAATTTTTTTCAATAGAGGGAAGCTAGGACTAGTAGAATTTTTTAGCTTGTCATGTAGCAATCGGAACATTGTATCAAGGTTTATTGCAAAGCAATGATTGTATAATGTATAACCATTGTTTAAGATTGTGAATTAGAAGTAGAAGGCAATGCAAGTTCCAAAACATGTGCAATTCCATAAGGAGAATCCAACACAAATACTTTTGCCCCTCAGGATTTTTAAATCAAAGTGCATGGTGAGCCGGACCTTCCATCCACCAAGAGATCAATGCATTTGTGAATTACACTACTTGCAAATTTGATTTAAATGTTTGAATGTTATGATGATATTTGAAGGCAAAGACCCCTTCAATTGTGTGGCAAAGCAACAAATGTATGATGTATGATAATGATTCAATTTTCTATATCGTGTTGCATATTTATCGCAGTATTAACTTACACATTTTGCTAGCATAGAGGACACCCTATGGCCCTAGGACCATAGAATGCCATCATATCCCATGTAAAATTTCTCTTTTACCATAGAGGAAATCTTATGGATCTAGGGTCATAAGACGCCAACATAGTGCATAAATGGCTTCTTATAAGTATATATGTAAACATAGTGCATAGAGGGAATTTTACTAGCATAAAGACCGCCCTATGGCCTTGGGACCATAGTGTGCCAACATAGAGCATAGAGGGATTTTTATTAGAACCTTGTTGCCCTTGGGACACCATAGTGCCATAAAGTGGTTTTTGTATATATAGTAGAGAATTCTCACACACATGATACCTTGGTCACTATCTAGCCCTTGGACCATATGATAGTAGCATAGAGAACACCCTATAGCCCTAGAATTTCCTTCTATCCCTAGCGCCATACACTGCCAACATATAGTATACATGGTTTCTTCATAGAGCAAACCTTTTAGCCCTACACTATAGAGTGTAAACCTAGACCTATAATGTATCATACTAGCATAGAAGGCACCCTATGACCCTGAGGCCAAAGAGTACCAATTTAGGGCATAAAGGGTCTTTTCCTAAGTTGAAGGGCACCTTGTGGGCCTAGGCAGCACCCTATGGCCCCAGGGCCATAGGGTGTCAACATAGTCAAATGGGGTGTAAACTTAGAGCATAGAGGGTTTCTTACTATCATGGAGGACACCCTATTTCCTTGGTGCCATATGGTGCAAACATATAGCATGGAGGGTTTCTCGCTAGCATAGAGAGCACCCTATGGCCTTGGGGCCATATGATTCCAAAAAAGAGCATAAACGGTTTTTTCATAGCATAGAGGATAGCTTATTTCCCTGGGGCCATATGATACAAAAATAAAAGAGTCTTAAGAAGGGCACCTAGGCCACTAAATCACCATGGGGCCATAAGGTGGTCTTTATGGGGAATGCTCCTAAAGGATTTCTTGGCTATCCTATGGCCTTTGGCTACCAACATAGAGTTTAGATGGTTTCTTACTAACATAGAGCTCACCTTGTGGCCTACGGTCTTTAGATTCTAGTATAGAGTTCCAATGGTTTCATACTAGGCATAAGGGGCACCCTATGGCCTTGGGGCCATAGAGTGTCAATGTAGAGCATAGAGGTTTCCTTTCTAACATAGAGGGCACCATGTGGCCTAGGAGCCATTTGATACACCCTATGGCCCGAGGGTTGTAGGTTGCTAATGTAGACAAGGTTTCTTAGTAGCATTAAAAAGGGTACCTTGTGGCCCTCAAGTCTCCATAGGGTGCCAACATAGAGCGTAGAAGGTTTTTCTTACTAGCATAGAGGACATCCTATGGCCTTGGGGCCATTGGGTTTCAAGATTGAGCATAGAGGATTTCATACTAGCATAGAGGCTACCTTGTGACGCTAGGTCCATAGGGTGCAAACATAGAAAATAGAGGATTTCTTACTATCATACAGGGTACCTTGTGCCCCTAGGTCCATAGGGTGAAAACATAGAGCATAGAGGATTTGTTACTAGCACAGAGGGCACCCTATGGCCCAAAGGCCATAGAGTGACAACATGTAGCATAAAGGGTTTCTTACTAGCATAAGAGGCAGACCTTGTGGCCCTCGGGTCATAGGGTGCCAACATAAAGCATATATGGTTTCTTACTAGTGCTCATAGAGGGCATCTTGTGGCCCTATGACAACCCATGGCCTTAGAGCCGTAGGGTGACACATAAATAAAGTACCATATGGCTTTGAATCCATATATCTATTTATATGTTGAGACCTCCCAACAATCCTAACCCTATGGCCTTGAGGCCATAACGAGATATATTTTGGATTATCTTAAAGTCATAGAGATGTCTACAAAGAGAATAGTATGGCCTGAAGGCCATAAGAAACTTAGTCAAGGAAATCATCCAATGCAAGAAGATCATGGAAATAGAAAATGAGACTTCTTCTCTAGAGCTTAAAGGCATAAATGTTTCTCCAAGTATACTTCTAGGGCCACCATCATGGACAAAGAACTAATGTAGCTCGATAAAGATTAGGAATCTCTAGACAATAAGGAACATAAAAATAAATTCATTGTAGATGTGTTGTCAGTTAGTAAACTTGCTATTTGCGATTAGTTTTTCTAAGCGTGTGAAAAAAAAGAGTTATCAAAATGTAGATACTTTGGAATCTAAAATTAGGTGTTCTTTAAACTTGCAGTCCTTCAACAAGATATTGCGGCTGACAAAGTTTTACTCGAGATTGTTGGTATAGAGGATGCTAATGCCATTGACCCTACTGAGAAAGATTCTATCAATCTCCATGTCAACGAAAGAGTTCTGACGAAGATGACAAGAATCTACAAGTCCTTGAAGGTCAACTGCTACAACGACTGGAGATAAATTTAAAGAGTAATCCAATGGAAGAAGACAGTAAAAGTTCCAGAACATGTGCAAGGGAAGAAGAAGAATCTAATGAAAATATTCTAGTAGCTCAAGAGTTGGGAATTGGATTGCATGACATCACAATGGAAGTAGAAGGTTTGTTTTTTTCTTTTTTTTTCTGAAAAGCTCTTTCAATTTCAGAGTATTAACTTACACATTTTGCTAGCATAGAGGACACCCTATGGCCCTAGGACCATAGCATGCCATCATATCCCATGTACAATTTCGCTTTTACCATAGAGAACATCTTATGGATCTAAGGTCATAAGACGCCAACATAGTGCATAAATGGCTTCTTATAAGTATACACGTAAACATAGTGAATAGAGGGAATTTTACTAGCATAAAGATCGCCCTATGGCCTTGGGGCCATAGGGTGCCAACATAGAGCATAGAGAGCTTTTTATTAGCACCTTGTTACCCTTAGGACACACATGATACCTTGGTCACTATCTGGCCCTTGGACCATATGATAGTAGCATAGAGGACACCCTATAGCCCTAGGGTTTCCTTCTATCCCTAGGGCCATACACTGCCAAGATATAGTATACATGGTTTCTTCATAGAGAAAACCTTTTAGCCCTACGCAATAGAGAGGAAACCTAGACCATATAATGTATCCTACTAGCATAGAGGGCACCCTATGACCCTGAGGCCAAAGAGTACCAATTTAGGGCATAAAGGGTCTCTTCCTAGGTTGAAGGGCACCTTTTGGCGCTAGGGAGAACCCTATGGCCCCAGGGCCATAGGGTGTCAACATAGTCAAATGGGGTGTAAACTTAGAGCATAGAGGGTTTCTTACTATCATGGAGGACACCCTGTGTCCCTCGTGCCATAGGGTGCAAGCATATAGCATGGAGGGTTTCTTGATAGCATAGAGAGCACCCTATGGACTTGGGGCCATATGATTCCAACAAAGAGCATAAACGATTTTTTGATAGCATAGAGGATAGCTTATTTCCCTGGGGCCATATGATACAAAAATGAAAGAGTCTTAAGAAGGGCACCTAGGCCACTAAATCACCATGGGGCCATAAGGTGGTCTTTGTGGGGAATGCTCCTAAAGGGTTCCTTGTCTATCCTATGGCCTTTGGCTACCAACATAGAGTTTAAATGGTTTCTTACTAACATAGAGCTCACCTTGTGGCCTACGGTCTTTAGATTCTAGTATAGAGTTCCAATGGTTTCATACTAGGCGTAAGGGGCACCCTATGGCCTTGGGGCCATAGAGTGTCAATGTAGAGCATAGAGGTTTCCTTTCTAACATAGAGGGCACCATGTGGCCTAGGAGCCATTTGATACACCCTATGGCCCGAGGGTTGTAGGTTGCTAATGTAGACAAGGTTTCTTAGTAGCATTAAAAAGGGTACCTTGTGGCCCTCAAGTCTCCATAGGGTGCCAACATAGAGCGTAGAAGGTTTTTCTTACTAGCATAGAGGACATCCTATGGCCTTGGGGCCATTGGGTTTCAAGATTGAGCATAGAGGATTTCATACTAGCATAGAGGCTACCTTGTGACGCTAGGTCCATAGGGTGCAAACATAGAAAATAGAGGATTTCTTACTATCATACAGGGTACCTTGTGCCCCTAGGTCCATAGGGTGAAAACATAGAGCATAGAGGATTTGTTACTAGCACAGAGGGCACCCTATGGCCCAAAGGCCATAGAGTGACAACATGTAGCATAAAGGGTTTCTTACTAGCATAAGAGGCAGACCTTGTGGCCCTCGGGTCATAGGGTGCCAACATAAAGCATATATGGTTTCTTACTAGTGCTCATAGAGGGCATCTTGTGGCCCTATGACAACCCATGGCCTTAGAGCCGTAGGGTGACACATAAATAAAGTACCATATGGCTTTGAATCCATATATCTATTTATATGTTGAGACCTCCCAACAATCCTAACCCTATGGCCTTGAGGCCATAACGAGATATATTTTGGATTATCTTAAAGTCATAGAGATATCTACAAAGAGAACAGTATGGCCTGAAGGCCATAAGAAACTTAGTCAAGGAAATCATCCAATGCAAGAAGATCATGGAAATAGAAAATGAGACTTCTTCTCTAGAGCTTAAAGGCATAAATGTTTCTCCAAGTATACTTCTAGGGCCACCATCATGGACAAAGAACTAATGTAGCTCGATAAAGATTAGGAATCTCTAGACAATAAGGAACATAAAAATAAATTCATTGTAGATGTGTTGTCAGTTAGTAAACTTGCTATTTGCGATTAGTTTTTCTAAGCGTGTGAAAAAAAAGAGTTATCAAAATGTAGATACTTTGGAATCTAAAATTAGGTGTTCTTTAAACTTGCAGTCCTTCAACAAGATATTGCGGCTGACAAAGTTTTACTCGAGATTGTTGGTATAGAGGATGCTAATGCCATTGACCCTACTGAGAAAGATTCTATCAATCTCCATGTCAACGAAAGAGTTTCTGACGAAGATGACAAGAATCTACAAGTCCTTGAAGGTCAACTGCTACAACGACTGGAGATAAATTTAAAGAGTAATCCAATGGAAGAAGACAGTAAAAGTTCCAGAACATGTGCAAGGGAAGAAGAAGAATCTAATGAAAATATTCTAGTAGCTCAAGAGTTGGGAATTGGATTGCATGACACCACAATGGAAGTAGAAGGTTTGTTTTTTTCTTTTTTTTTCTGAAAAGCTCTTTCAATTTCAGAGTATTAACTTACACATTTTGCTAGCATAGAGGACACCCTATGGCCCTAGGACCATAGCATGCCATCATATCCCATGTACAATTTCGCTTTTACCATAGAGAACATCTTATGGATCTAAGGTCATAAGACGCCAACATAGTGCATAAATGGCTTCTTATAAGTATACACGTAAACATAGTGAATAGAGGGAATTTTACAAGCATAAAGATCGCCCTATGGCCTTGGGGCCATAGGGTGCCAACATAGAGCATAGAGAGCTTTTTATTAGCACCTTGTTACCCTTAGGACACACATGATACCTTGGTCACTATCTGGCCCTTGGACCATATGATAGTAGCATAGAGGACACCCTATAGCCCTAGGGTTTCCTTCTATCCCTAGGGCCATACACTGCCAAGATATAGTATACATGGTTTCTTCATAGAGAAAACCTTTTAGCCCTACGCAATAGAGTGGAAACCTGGACCATATAATGTATCCTACTAGCATAGAGGGCACCCTATGACCCTGAGGCCAAAGAGTACCAATTTAGGGCATAAAGGGTCTCTTCCTAGGTTGAAGGGCACCTTTTGGCGCTAGGGAGAACCCTATGGCCCCAGGGCCATAGGGTGTCAACATAGTCAAATGGGGTGTAAACTTAGAGCATAGAGGGTTTCTTACTATCATGGAGGACACCCTGTGTCCTTCGTGCCATAGGGTGCAAGCATATAGCATGGAGGGTTTCTTGATAGCATAGAGAGCACCCTATGGACTTGGGGCCATATGATTCCAACAAAGAGCATAAACGATTTTTTGATAGCATAGAGGATAGCTTATTTCCCTGGGGCCATATGATACAAAAATGAAAGAGTCTTAAGAAGGGCACCTAGGCCACTAAATCACCATGGGGCCATAAGGTGGTCTTTGTGGGGAATGCTCCTAAAGGGTTCCTTGTCTATCCTATGGCCTTTGGCTACCAACATAGAGTTTAGATGGTTTCTTACTAACATAGAGCTCACCTTGTGGCCTACGGTCTTTAGATTCTAGTATAGAGTTCCAATGGTTTCATACTAGGCGTAAGGGGCACCCTATGGCCTTGGGGCCATAGAGTGTCAATGTAGAGCATAGAGGTTTCCTTTCTAACATAGAGGGCACCATGTGGACTAGGAGCCATTTGATGCACCCTATGGCCCGAGGGTTGTAGGTTGCTAATGTAGACCGTAGAGGTTTTCTTTCTAGCATAGACGGAACCTTGTGGCCTAGGGGCTATTTGGTGCTCCCCTAGAGCATACAAGGTTTCTTAGTAGCATTATAAAGGGTACCTTGTGGCCCTCAAGTCTCCATCGGGTGCCAACATAGAGAGTAGAGGGTTTTTCTTACTAGCATAGAGGACATCCTATGGCCTTGGGGCCATATGGTTTCAATATTGAGCATAGAGGATTTCTTACTAGCATAGAGGCTACCTTGTGGCCCTAGGTCCATAGAGTGAAAACATAGAGAATAGAGAATTTCTTACTATCATAGAGGGTACCTTGTGGCCCTAGGTCCATAGGGTGAAAACATAGAGCATAGAGGATCATTTGTTACTAGCACATAGGGCACCCTATGGCCCAAACGCCATAGAGTGATAACATGTAGCATAAAGGGTTTCTTACTAGCATACGAGGCAGACCTTGTGGCCCTCGGGTCATAGGGTGCCAACATAAAGCATATATGGTTTCTTACTAGTGCTCATAGAGGGCATCTTGTGGCCCTATGACAACCCATGGCCTTAGGGTCATAGGGTGACACATAAATAAAGTACCATATGGCTTTGAATCCATATATCTATTTATATGTTGAGACCTCCCAACAATCCTAACCCTATGGCCTTAAGGCCATAAAGAGACATATTTTGGATTA
>NC_140945.1:105096318-105157304 GCF_014529385.1 Adiantum capillus-veneris | reverse complement strand
TTTTGGCTTTTTTTCAATTTTTGGCAACTATACCACTCTAAACTTCATGTTTATGAGGTTTAGATGGCTAGAGGTTAGGCCTATATAGTTCTCAACATGTTTTGATGCTTGTAGGGAGAGCTAAGTGTTAAAATTGAAAGTTATGACCAATTTACAAGAATTGCATAATTCTATTTTTTGGCCAAAATTAGCACTTTTATGATTTTTTTGGTGGCTTTCTTGATATCCAAATTCAATTTTGATTGTGTAAGTGTAATGTATAACATAAAGCTAATCTTCCTTGAGTTTTGGGGGACCTAATATGCTATATAGCATAGTATATGATGATGGTTGAGTTTTTTGATTGCTGAAGAATACGATACATTTTAGAGTAGCAAGTATAAATTTCTCAATATTGCTAGTTTCTTAGGCCAATTGTGTGTATTTTGTAGGTAGTAACCATATCTAATCGTAGACTACAAAGTTGGCTAGATATTGAGTAGTTTCTATGGGTTTCTAGAGGTCATAATGCTAAACCCAGTTTTTTCATGTTTGCTGTATTTAGCACTTTATCATTGCCCCCAAGGTTCCAATTGTAAGAGATCCATTATCCTTTTGACATGCTCCATGGCTCCTTTGGAATCCAGAGGCCCAGAGGGAACTAAGAAAATATGTATATAGTATCTGTATTGAGCGTGACTATAGAAACTTTGATGATAGGTCCGCAGAATGGCAAAAATGCAACTTTTTTGTACCTATTTTTTTTCCTCAAAAAACAATTAGTGAGGTAAAATCAACCATATGTTTTGGTCACCAACCCATTGAAGTTAACCGGGCATTTTATCTCATGTCCTAAAAAAATCTCCACTCTTATTTATATGCAATCAACCATAAGAAATTGCTGTTTTGGGCAAAATGCACTGGTCCATACACTTTGGAGGCTTATAGTGACCAAGGATGAGAAAAATTACAAGTTTCTCATTTTTTCCATATGTAGTAGTTATTGAAGTATACGCTCATGAAAGGATTTTTCAAAATGAGTGGATCTACTATGGTTTTGGAATTTTTTTCCCAAAACCCTGAAAGAACACTTTTAGTCCTGTTAGGTTACCATTCTAGTGTTAAACTCCAAGCTTCAAAATGGTTAAACAGATTCTTCACTTGAAAACACATATTTTTCAGCCTTGGGTTCTTACTTTTCCACACCCCAAGTACTTGCTTAACCACCAAAAGAGCATCACCTCTTACCTTCACATGATGGATGTCAATCTCATGGCAAAGGTTGAGCCCTTTATCCAAAGTAGCATACTCAGCTTCATTTTGTTACTTTGTGTCATAAGTTTCAAACTCCTTTTAGTTACCAAAGCACCTTGAGGATTATAAATTACAACATCTCCTGAAGCTTCACCATGAAATTTCCTATAAGAGCCATCAAAAAACAATAGATAGGCATTGTCTATGTTAGGACTTCCATGTGTTTCTTCTTCACCACGTCCTCCTTAAGAAGAAGAGGGATTTCCTTATAAGTAAGAAAATCAAACAATGTAGCCCTTGTAATCCCCTCAACAAGAAAAGAGAATTGGATTTCCTATAGCTCCACAATCCACTTCATGATCCTCTTTGACAAAGTAGGGCTATTCACCAATTGAGGTAGAAGTGTGTAGCTAATGAGGAATGTGAATGGTTTAGGGAGAAGGTAGTGCCTAAACCTTCTACATGCATAGATCACACTCACCATGATGAGCTTCACCTTAGTATAGTCTCTTTCCACCTCTAGCTTCACCTTGCTAGTAGAATATATAGGTTTCATGTAGTGGGAGTTGTTACCTCGTTGAAGAAGCATAGCCTCAATATCATCCTCACCTACTGATGGACTCACATAAAACTCCTTATCCCAATTAGGAGCTTGCATAGCAAGAAGAGAACCAAGAACCTCTTTGAAACCTTGAACACCTAATCACATTCATTTCTCCATTGTACAGGCCAGGATCCATCCTTGCTACTTGCTATATAGGATAAAGAAGTTGAGAGGACAAAGGAATGAACCTAGACATATACTTCACCTTTTGAATGAAAGTAGCAAGTTTATTTGTATCATTAGTTGATGGGAGGAGCACCAAAGCCTTCACTTTCTCAGGATCCTCTTTAATACCATTCTCTGAGATCATATGCCCCAAAAACTTCACTCTTGGTTGAGCAAGATGACACTTCTTTGGGTTGAGTTGACCTCCACTTTCATCATAGTGCTTCAATGCTATCCCAATATTTTCACAATGATCCTTTCTAGAGCTATAAACACAAAATTCATCAATAAGATCCTTCCCAAACTTGCCAAGAAAGGGAGAGAACACCTTATTGACACGCTTTTGGTACCATGCACAGTCATTCATAAGACCAAGAGGAAGCACACAGTAACAAAACCATCCCCATGGTGTGATAAATGTGGTCTTCTTTCAATATTCTAAATCCAAGGTGAGCTAAGAATATCCAGAGAATCCATCACATACACTATACCTCTCATGCCCTGCAACAACTGAATCAAGTATGTCATCTATGAAAGAAAGAGGGTATGGATCTCTCTTCATGGCTGCATTTAGATGCTTAAAAGAAACACAAATTCTCCACTTTCCATCCTTCTTGGGTGTGACAACAACAAGGCTCACCCATTCTGTAGTACTCACATGACATATAAAACCTGCTTTGAGAAGCTTGTCTACCTCTTCCTTTAAAGAATTAAGTTGTACCTGTCCCATTATCCTTAGCTTTTGGTGTACAGACTGAGCTCTTTCCTTGATTGGAATGTGTATTTATTCTACTTTAAAGCTTCTAATTTTTTCATAAGAAGTGATGAATAAACTGGAAAATTGTTGTATCATATGTAGGTACTTACCTTCTCATGACTAGTCAAGTCAAGAGACAACATACCTTGTATCAGCTCCTATTTGACATTAGGTTGAACTTTGGGTTGAATTCAATCTTCAATTTTCTCATAAGGACCAAAGATATCCTCATTCTCCATAAGGCCAACAAATCTTTGTTTCTCATCATGCTCTTCTTTTAGAAACAAGGAGGAAACATCTAGATCACTATCACTGCTCTCTTCCACCTCACTACTGCCATCATCCCCATTGTCTTCTTCTTTAGTTGAGTACTCTTCTTCATCACTTTTATCATCAAAATCAAAATCCAAATATATCTTGCTAGCCATGTCAAACCTCTTCTTATCACCCCTTCTATTGTAGAGAGTGATGGTACCATGTCCCAATCATGTACAGCTTTGGTTACCTGTGACCATGGTCTTCCATGAATGAGAGGGAAAGAACCAATACCCGTGAACATAACATGACAATTGACCAGAAATTTACCATAAAATACATACACCTCCAAGTCCTTTATAACTCCCAAGCACTTCACCCTTGATTGGTTGGTGAGATTTATGCAAAAACCTGAATTCTTCACCATGTTGAGTCCCAACTTTGATACACAAGCTTGAGTAATAACACATACGTGTGCACCTCCATCAAAACAAGACTGTCCAATGCACTTCCTTGCATCCATGGTAGGGCATATATCACGTAGCTCATTCAAAGACAGGACTCTCAGTGATCCCCTTGCAGGCTCCTTTTTCATGGGGTTGACTACATACTTCCATTGCCTCTTTAACTCCAGACACATCTCTGTGAGTTTTGCAAAGGTAACATTAGCCTTTATACTCACCAAATCATCCCTTACACTATAATTTGGTTTTCCTTCTCCCAAAGGAAAGCCAAAGGCATTGTAATGTTGCTTGTATTTTCTCTTCTTCTTCTCTTTACCTGTACCTCTTTCAACTTGTTTCCCTCTTTTATGGATGGGACTTGCATAACTCATGTCATGATCTCTTATAACCCTCTTACCTAAAGCATGACCATAAATCCTGAATCATCCTCTTTCTTATCCAAGTGGATTATACTTACCACATTTGTTTTGCCCTTCTCTTCAGCTGTCAAACTGCTTTGCCCTCCTTCCCCTTTAATCTCAATACCATAACCTTGAGCTCGAGGAGGATTTTGTGAAGAAGGAGGAAACATATCACCACCCATTCTCTTTTTCTTATCACATTGAGGGATTTTATGACCCCATTCACCATAGTTATAACATTGAAACATATCCCCTCTTCCTGCCCATGCCTCTTTCTCTACCACCTGTAAACCCCTCATTGCTTCCATAGCCACATCCATATCCATAGCTTTGACTTCTTCCACCTCCCATCATATGTCCACTAACATTGTTTGTAAGACCTACAACCTCTTGCATCTCCTTGCAAAAATCATTCACATCATGAGAAGCTTGCTGAACATAACCTGGCTCCCCGATGAGGACCCTTGATTTCTCTACAACTTTCACTTCAATCTTTGACTCAACATTGATTCCAAGTTGATGAAGATCCTCTGCTTTCCACTCTTTATTCTTTGCAATTTCAGCTGCCTCCTCAAAGGTCCTTGGCTGCTTAAGCTCCACCTTCAAGCATAGACTACTCCACAAACTTGCAAGAAACCTATCCTTCTTCAACATGGCTGGAGGAATTTTAGCCCCCAAATATGTACACCACTTTGTCCATAACGCATTGAATTCCTTCACAAAGTCTTATATAGTCTGGCCTTCACCCTGTATCAAGCCTTGAATAGATTGCCATACCTTTTTTGGGTCTTTCACCTCTTGAAAGTGTGTAAGAAATGCATGTCTTACAATTTCATAAGTCATAACTTGAGGAGGTCGGTCTGATTGTACCTCCTTTCATAGCCTTCCAACCATTCTCTAGCATCTCCCTTCAAACAGAAGTAGAAGATTCACAGTACCAACGCTGGGTCTTTCTTTTGTCAGTAAGAAGGCAAACAAACTTCATTCGCTCAATGAAACCTTTGGCACTTTCATTTGATTTCCCACTAAAATCCAAAAAACTAAACGCCATGTCTTCCAAAACCTGTAAAGTGAAGGTAACTTCCCACAGGATTCACTCTACATACAAAATGGGATGCCACTTGCGAGCAGACAGATTTGATAAAACCCCTATATACGAATGATATTCGGGAATATGACCCCCCTTTCTACACTTATACAACAATCAATGAAGAAAACTGTCATATCCTTATCTTACATATAAAACCTAGATCTCGCATGATCTAACTGAGTAAAACTAGTCAAAGAGTGTGTAGCATAGTGACTAGAAACATACTAAGGAACCAATTTCGTTGATAACTAGATGTACCCTCAATGTGTCTTAGTTTGACTTTCAAACTATGTGCTCGATCAACGTGCACTCTGGATACTCATCCAATTCTGACCCATCCAAAGCTCATGTAAATCAACCCTTGACTTGCTCCAAACATCCCTTATCTATGACCGGCTTGATGCAAAATTTGATGTGTGACCTGATAAAAAACTTTTCCAAATTCATCCAATTTTTAGTGCACACCGGTGACCAGTTGTTACAAGTAATCAACATGGGTTATCCCATATGATTACCCCTCCCTTATTTTTAAGCTTTGGAGATAAATTATTGGGGGCCTTCCCCTAGCTTATACGCTTATGTAACTTGTAAACCCCCCCCTCCCTTGCACTTAGGTGGTGCGATAAGTTTTCCATGGTGAATCCCCCAAGGGTAACTTGAAGAGATTTCACGATGGGTGCACCAAAACACTCTTGGGAAAAATAAAACGTGCGACACCTCTATAGCTATATAGCACAAGAGTGCTCAAACTTCAACCTCATAACCAAAAAGTATCCCCCAACAACTCTTACTAAACCCCAAGGGAAAAAAACACTTGCAGACGCTGATAGGCCACTTTTTGTATGTACATAGTAGTGGGTATAAGCATGGAAATGTGTATATAAAGAGTTTCTTACATGCATTTGCAAGTTTTTCCCGTGTGCTATTTGGTTTCAAGTATGGAAAATGATGTATATATCTCAAATAGTCATGTCGCGTGTGCCAGCATGTCGTGTGTACCGACAGTCGGGCACACGTACGTGCCTAGACAAGGTATTGAAGCCTTGGATGTGACCTCGAGTGGCTTCTTTTGGATTTAGGAATTTTTTTTGAGATTTCAAGAATGTAAATAATGCAAGTGGGAGGTGTGGGAACCCTTACCCCGCTTGAGAACTTTGGCACATACAGTAGCTATCTATTTGCGGCGCCTGATATGTGGTGCGGGGATGTGGAAAAGTGCTTTGGGTATCAAGAAAAACGCCTACAAAACTTGGTGGATTTGAAGTCCATTTGGGGATTTTCCCATGAAAAATGTCCATCAGGGGTCAAAATTGGCCAAAACTGGGCCCAGAAAAGTTAAAAAATGACCAAAAATGGTGTGAAAAGGCTTCAAATTGACACATCACCCACGCTTCCGTGAGTGTTGAGGCTGAGGCTGAGTGTTGATGGGAAATACCAACACTTTCACCCCTATGTGTCTGGGAGGAAGCAGGGTTCCTAGAGGTGGTCTAGTGCAGTTCTGTCGCGTTCGCGTTCGGTTTTTGAGTGTGTGGAGGAGTGAATGAGAGCTTTGTCTCTTCAATTTTGCACTTGGGAGATTCTATGCAAGTTGTGAGGTTTCCATGGATTTGTGTGTGCGAGGAATTGAGGGAAGAAGGTGTGGCTTTCTGCAAGACTATGTGACCCTGTATCGGTGCCATTAGGGTTGGTGCTACTCCAAAGAGTCCAACAGAGTGGAGTTACGTCAAGGCTTTGCAATGGTTTGAGAAAGGAATTTTGTGGCTGGTGTTTTTGAGTTTTTGATGGTTTATCTTGTATGTTTTGGTCACGATCAAGTGTGATTTTAAGCGTTGATCAACTCGACTCAACCTGTAGTGTCTATGGGCAGGCAAGGGCTAGTAGGTCGAGGTGTTTGGAGTTTGAATTGAGCTTGTGGGTAGTGTTTTTATTGAGCTCTTGAGTGGTTGTGTGTGTGGGTTGGAATTTAAGTAAATTCCTTGTGTGATGTTGAGTTGTTTGGGTGTGTGAGTGTGCGCACAGCATCTTTTGCTCCATCATCCTTTCGCGATCCTGCTGCTGGGGAGCGAAAATTTCCGGTTGTGTAGTCAAAATTTGTATTTTGAGCAGTGATGTATGCAAATTTTGGATGTTGAATGGAATTTTAAGATGGTGGTGCCATTCCAACCATATATTTTCACAGGTTGCAAGGATGCAGATGATTGGCTTGCATCATATGAGTTTGATTTGACATGTTTATGTTGTGGAGTTCTAAGTGAGGCGCAAAATCTTGCAGGCATCAATCTAGTGGTCAGAGGAAATGCAAGAGATTGGTATGAGATCTTTTCACAAGATGACAAGGGAAATTGGGACATGTTTAAGAGATGATTTTTGAAGTGCTTCAAGAAGGTGATCCCTCACCAAGATGCATGGAAACAGGTCGCTAGTTTGTTTATGCAAGAGCACGAGTCTATTGCAAAATTTTGGTCAAGATTTGATGATGCTTGGAGAGTGTGGAAAGATGCTTTACTGCATGTGGAATCCATGTCTAAAGAGGAATTTTGTTCCGCATTTACAAATAGCCAAAGAATATAGGTATTCACAAGTTTGTTGCAACCAGTTCTTAAGTTGAAAGTGCAAGAGAAAGAGCCCAATTCTATGCGTGAAGCATTGAAGATAGCGCTACAAAAAGAAAGAAAGCTATGTGTTGCTACAAGCACAAAATTCCCTTTGTCAATATGTGGTATGGATAGTACCGTGGATGACCTTTATGTGCATAAATTCATAGTTGCAGGTGCTCATGCTAGCAAGGATAATAGCTTGGATACAGGTGTGGATGCCCATATGCACAAAGTCGATGCAAATCAAGTATGCAATGCAACTTTAGAGACCGTACACGTGCCTATGGTGCAAAATGGAAAGGACATAGTAGATGAATACAAAATTTTGAGCACTAGCACGGGAAGTGAAGATGATGAGAGTGAAATTGACAAGGATGAGGCAATCTGTGATGGTGACACATCTGATGCTTGTGAGAGTTGGTGCGATGATGACATAGAGTCACTAGATCCATTGAAGGATATGGTAGCCTTGCACAAAGAGCAACATATCTTTTGGGAAGGACCATTGCAGCAACATGATATGGATGCTTGCTTTGATGATGAGATGGTAGGCTGTCAACAAGGACTTTCTACACCGAGTGAAGATGATGCAAGAGAGGATGATGCTATGATGGTCGATGTGACCTTGGGTCCATGTGCTTTACCAAAGCTAGGGGTTGGGCAGCCCTCTAGTGGGTGTGATGCAAAGGTATTGGGTCATCAAGGTTACATGGATGAGTTCTATGTGTGCAAGGATTTGATACTGGTTCCATCTCCAAGGGACGTCCATAATGATATGTGCCATGTGGTTGTTCAGTACAAACATCTTGAGGATGCGGTAGACAAGGATGTTCAAGTGATATTTTGCTTACACACTGATTTGATGGCTGCATTTCAAATGCTTCAATGTATGATTGGCCCATATCCTTTTATCTGTGAAGATCTTGATTGGCAGTTGGTGACTCCTAGGGTAGTTTGGCATGATGAAGACTTAGATATGATGTTCTATGTGGCTTTGTATGCATGTTTTCATATTTTCAAGTGTTGGATGCCTTATGTGGAAGAAAAATATTCTAGTGATAGTGTTTTTGAAAAGCGTTTTCAATTTTGGAATGGAGCTATTAATGCTTGGAGTGATGGTCTCTTTGCCATAGGAAATGAACGGCAATTGATGCATCAGGAAGATGATGTGCAATTTATGGTTGTCAATCGAATGGGATCTAATTATGAGATGCATTTTGAGGTAGTTGTGGGTCCAGCTAGTTGGAATGACCTATGGTACGAGAACACATGTACCAACCTTGGAGAAGATTCAAATTATTATTGGGATCCAGGTGGACGGTGGCATTTGGGCAAGATGATAGATGATTTGTTCTTTTAATGTGAGTGGAATTATTGGGAATATAGGTGGTGCTTTGAAACTTGATGAGTTTCCATATGATCCTAGAGGAATTTTGGGGTCACTTTTGCAATTGTATGTCACTGTTGATGCGAGTGTTGGGCATAAATGCTCAGCTAGGGGTTAGGCAATGATGATAAGCCACTTTTTGTATGTACATAGTAGTCTGTATATGCATGGAAATGTGTATATAAAGAGGCGCTTACATGAATTTGGAAGGTTTTCTCATGTGTTATTTTCTTTCAAGTATGGAAAATGATGTATATATGTTAAATAGTCATGTCGCGTGTGCCGGCAGTCGGGCACACGTACGTGCCTAAACAAGGTATCGAAGCCTTGGATGTGACCTCGAGTGGCTTCTTTTGGATTTAGGAATTTTTTTTTAGATTTCAAGAATGTAAATAATTCAAGTGGGAGGTGTGGGAACCCTCACCCCGCTCGAGAAGTTTGGCACATACAGTAGATGTCTATTTGCGGTGCCTGATATGTGGTGATGGGTGCACCACCCTAGAAGTGGTTGAAAATGGACTGCGGGGTGTGGAAAATTGCTTTGGGTATCAAGAACAAAGCCTACAAAACTTGGTGGATTTGAAGTCCATTTGGGTATTTTCCCACGAAAAATGTCCGATGGGGGTCAAAATTGGCCAAAATTGGGCTAGAAAAGTCAAAAAATGACCAAAAATGGTGTGAAAAGGCTTCAAATTGACACATCACCCACGGTTCCGTGAGTGTTGAGGTTGAGGGAGAACTTTTGATGGGCAATATCAACACTTTCATCCCTCTGTGTGTGGGAGGAAGCAGGGTTTCTACAAGTGGTCTAGTGCAGGCCTGTCGCGTTCGCATTCTGTTTTCGAGTGTGTGGAGGAGTGAATGAGAGCTTTCTCTCTTCAATTTTGCACTTGGGAGAGTCTATTGAAGTTTTTTTGTTTCCATGGATGTGTGTGTGTGAGGAATTGTGGGAAGAAAGGTGCGGCTTTTTGCAAGACTATGTGACCCTGTATCGGTGCCATTAGGGTTGGCGCTACTCCAAAGAGTCCAACAAAGTGGAGTTAGGTAAAGGCTTTGCAATGCTTTGAGAGAGGAATTTTGTGGCGGGATTTTTTGAGTTGTTGATGGTTTTTCTTGTATGTTTTGGTCACCATCAAGTGTGATTTTAAGTGTTGATCAACTCGACTCACCTTGAAGTGTTGATCAACTCGACTCACCTTGTGGTGTCTGTGGGCAAGGAAGGGCTTGTAGGTCGAGGTGTTTGGAGTTTGAATTGAGCTTGTGGGTAGTGTTTTTATTGAGATCTTGAGTGGTGGTGTGTGTGTGTGTGGGTTGGAATTTAAGTAAATTCCTTGTGTGCTGTTAAGTTGTCTGGGTGTGTGAGTGTGCGCACGCCGTCTTTTGTTCCATCACCGTCTTTCTGGCATCTATCACCAACTTTCCCCTAATGTATCTTGGCCATCTCTCATCTGTTTGCCAAGCCATCAGTTTCTTCTAGCTCCTTGCATCATCCACTACCTTCTAGAACTCTGTCAAGGTGAAAAAAATACATGGTTACATGCCTTCCAATGCGGTCATATTGGCACCGACCTGGCCCTCGGCAAGTTTCAATTGACCATAACGTTTTTTGTAGAGCTCTGATTTGTGATCCAAAAATACATGCATGCTCCATAATTCAACTGCTATGTGTTTATCACTCCAAAATTCTTCCATCAATCTATCCCAAGCTGACTTGTCTATTGGGGATGTGCAAACAACAATATCTTTAAACAAGAATATCTTGCACACCATGGCTATGAGCCTTCTAGACCATCTTCTAGAGAACATGGAACACTTCATTTCATAACTTAAACATAGCACTTCGGTCATCTTGACCTTTCATCTCAACCGGACCATTTTAGAGCCTTTTTGGCCTAAAAAGTGGCATCATGCATACACTTCTACTAGCACTTGCTTTCCTACGTCTTTTGCATCTACCTTAGCAGGCCTTTGTTATGTACCTGTTAGAACCCACATCTTGGCATAGAGCAGTTCCCTACACATACCAACTTTGGTTGCACCATCATTGCCCACCCCTAGTTGAACATTTATGTTCAACCATGGAGAGGCTTATTAGTCTAAAAACCCGCCACACCAAATCAAACACTTTGTATACCACAAAAACACCACATATGTACAAGAGCTGGCATTTGTCACCTGCATCCTTTCTCAAGCGGGTTGCCCAACCCCTTTCTTTACCACATAGTTACCACTTGGGTTAAACACCTACGATTGATCACCTCCATCCACTTGTAATACCTTAGCATACTGTTGCATGAATGCATATAACCAACCACACACATAAACTGCCAACAACGTAACTCTACCACTCCAAGCACTCATCGAAACACTCCCCACTTGCAACCAAGCATCTCCAAGCACATCAAATAGAGCACCATTGTGCTCACCATCCAAAGGCATACCTTCACACATACTTGACCCACCCTCCAGCCATATAAAGTGAGATCCTCCTCCAACAAATCCTATACCTGCTCAATAGCCCACTGCACAGCTGCACTTATTAGAATCCCTTTCAACCACCACTCACAAACCTCCTTGGAAATATTGGATACCACTTAGAAATCCACACCATCTGCCATAGAGCACACTTGCAGCACTAGAAGCACCTCTATCTTTGGCTCCATGTTGGCCTTCTCCCCTACCATGCACTCAATTCTAGCATCATTGAGATATCCCTCATCATCCGGCCCTTCAAGATTGATTAGCACCAGCTGCTTATGGGTTTCAATCATTTTCTCTTCAAGCACCTGCATCATGATCCACTACCATAGGTAAAGCTGCTCCATCCCTTTTGGCAAGCTTTTTCACCTATTGCATCACCAAAGCACATTCCACCGCCACTTTCACATCAACATTGCCATTAGCATGGCACCACACATCACATTTACCTGCATATCAACACTTGTTGTCCTGATCTGTCTCCACTTGTTCTTCATCTAGCATCACAGCTTGCACTTCATCCTCCTCCTTGCTCATATTTATTGCCTCTCCACTTACATGCAAGAGGTCAAACTCATCATACCTGGATTGAGATGACTCTATCTTCCAACTCGTGTCAACATCCATAGAGTTCCTATCACTTGGTTCAATCTCTTCCGTTGACTCGAGCTCAAGAATCTCCTCTAGCTTCACCGCTTTGACTTTGTCTACAAAGTGTACTTACTACTCTTTGGATTTTACCACACTTCAATGGAGCTTGAGCAAGGCATCACATCCTCTACCTGATCTGGAACCACGTGTACATCCTCTAGAACTGGAGCCTCTCTAACCGGCATCCTCGGCATAGGAACCATCTTGTCTCTCTATAGCCATAAAACCCTTGGTTTTTCTTGCACATGCACTACTCTTGGATCGATTTTCACCACATCAAACTGCCTTGGCACCATCAAATTTGGCAAACCCCATTTAATTTGAAATTTCTTCATAATTTTCTTGGTCCACCCCTTTGCTTGCTTCTTCACATGACATTGGGCCATCTATTTTGACCTTGTCTTACACTTCCTCATGCAGGTAATCCATGAATATACTCAACTTTATAAAACCAACGTTCATTGCAGCAGTTACCTTGATTAGCTTCCCCCAATGGACTTTGAACTCCCATATGAACGCTTGAAAATCCCCTTCCACGTTCTGCTTCAATCCGTCAAGTCTTCTCTTCACCTCGTCGAGACGTCCCCTGCAAATATTCTTCAAAAAGAGTCCTCTAGGGCTTTACAATCCACCTTTTCTTCTTGAAGTAGGCCATCAAACCATAGCCTCTCTTTACCATGAACCAGGAGCGAGGACATCTTTACCACAAATTCTTCTCTTGATAAACTGCTCTCTAGCGCAAATAATCCATAGTCTTGGAGCCAAATTTCCTCATCTTCCACCCAAGTGAAAATGGGAAATTGTACCATGCCATCTCCAGTAGCACCTGCTCTTCAAAGGCCGCACCTTTGGCATCACCGAATCCACCGCTTTGACTCCAACTAGGAGCATCAGGCGCTCCGCAGTAGGGGCACTAGAAGATGAAGAGGGGAAATGGGGGAACACACCTAGCACACAAACAAAGGCCTCTATATAGCCTAGGGCATACACAACACCCCAATCCACTAGGGTTCACCTTCAAAACTCTTGACACACACTGGCAGGTCACCACCTGCACTCACACTGGCATGCCACCACCTGCACTCACACTGATGCATAAACACTCACATAAACAATCCACTAGGGTTCACCTTCAAAACTCTTGACACACACTGGCAGGTCACCACCTGCACTCACACTGATAGGCCACCACCCGCACTCACACTGATGCATAAACACTCACATCACAGCTACCCACATGTTTCATAGCTTGTTTCAAGCCACACACCATTGCCGCACACGAGAAAATGCACTCTCACTTCCATCCCGCACACCCAAAGGGGGTATGGGGAGAACACACATCCGCACCGGCACCTCACACATACCGCAGAAGAAGTAGAGAAGGGGGGCAAGGCAAAAGACGTGAGAGAAACACTATGGAAGCTTCACCACTACTCAAAACGCCATGTACAACGCTTTTACATCAAAATGTACACCCAGATGGTCACGGGGCAAGAAAACACACAATCAAGGCTTTGCAGTCACACACCTCTACACAAGAAGCCCACCACAGAACTCACCCACACACTCTATGGCTCTCTGCAAGCTCCCAAAAGACCACTGATGCAAAATCCTCCAAGAAAAATGCATTAAGAATGATTAAAAAATGGCTTATATAGGGGGTGCTCTTTCAATTTTGGCATCTGCAACTCCATTGGGCCATTTGGCACTCTTTTTTAGCAAATTTTAAAGCCGGATACCCTTTTTGTATCTGCTCTCTAGCTGATCTCTTGAAGAGGGGTGTACAAGCGACATTGCTAGTGCCCCTTGCACATTTGATTTTTTAATTTTTTTACTCTTTATTTCCCTTCCCCTTTTTCTTTCCTTGGACCTTTTTCCTCACCTTTAGAAGGTTGAGGGCCTTCTTTGTTGGCTTTTCTTTTGACTGCTCCTTCGACCTTTGGGAGCCCCCACTGATGGTCCCTTCACTTCATTTTTGTCCCCTCAGTTGTAGTTGCCCACCAATGGGCCAATATGGATCTGCATCAACTCAAACTTCAAACTAGCATAACTTCTTCACCATAGCTCCAATTGATGAGCCGTAAAGACAAGAAGATAGAGCACTTCAAGCACTGCAGTTCTAGATCATAAACTCCCATCTGTGCTCACTTTAAGCATAATTATTTTTAGCATCATTAAGGCATCTATAGGCCCTTTAAAGTCACATCTGGCATACATTAATCGTAAAACTAGCTTGTTAGCAATCCTTGAACACTGATCATTAATCAGGTAAGCTTCAATTAAGATTGATGTGCATCTTCCTTGTATCTTTCTTTCCATGGGAGCAAAGTTGCACAACATCCACCCCCTCTAAACCTGCACAGCCTCCGGTTTGTGCCAATTTCACTTCAATCTGCATCTACTAAAGGTACCTTAAGTTCTTTGCCATCATTAGACTCACGTAACTGGTAAACATATGAAAAATAATATAAGACTTATACCCTATCATCAATGTTCTATCTTGAACATTAGGTAGCTTCCCATCCAAAATCTTTGAACCGTATCTTCCATATCTGTGCTCCAATTAATGGTGCACACGGCTTGACCATCAAGCTCGCTTTAGGGAACCCTGTCAAGCTCAAGTATGCCTTACTTTATCTGCACACAGAATGGCCGTCAAGTACTTTACTTCATGTTCTGGTAGTAGAACCTACTCAAAAGATGTGAAGATACTTTATCAATTGTCGAAAGATGTCAACTGGAATCTAGCCATGTAAGCTTATTGATCGCATAACCAAAACTCTTTTGACTTAGCATAAATCTAGAAAACAAAACCTATACCATGCAACCTACTACAAGAGACATCTAGTATCCTTTGAATCTGCAACTTGCACTTCATTAGCCCCCATGATCCAATGGGATAATGAGGAATTTCCCAGGTACTGGAGCATCATAATATCCACATGAGCATACATTTTGTGTATCAATCAACATCAAGAATTTCTTGGTGCAAGTATGCTACCCCTGGTTCAAATGGCATGCAACTACTATGCATACTTAACAGTATCCATCCATATTGAGTCTCCTTATGAATATCCTTAGATCTCCTAGATCAAACACCATTGAGATCATATAGCATTGATGGGCTCTGCAATATACTAGAGCTTCACCTGAAGCCTAGTACAGCATCCACATCTCATAAAATTTTGGCAATTTAAGCTCGTTACCAAAAAGCATTGAAGAATTTTGAATCCCTTTTATTGGAAATCAGGACATCACTAACATGAGCATCAATAGGAATAGCATCCAAATCCAGTCACATTTGGCACATTGTCCAAGTAATTGAAAAAACAAGTGCACTCTTTGCAATATCAATGATGATTTAGCATCATCACCCCCCTAGCTCATAGCCATCACAAAAAACCTTGGGAGTCTCTCGACATGTATCATCAGAGAAATTTTTACATGTTGGGGTTTTACCTTGATCATGAAAAGAAAATTTTTCATTTAGATCTTCATCCAGAGAATCCTTGAAAAAATCACCCTTCAAAATATCAATGTTCATCAAAACTATAGGAGTTATCTCCTCATGTAGCCCATGTGTAAGCATAGATGTCTAATCCATGTCAATAATCTATTCACAAATCAGCATGATCTGAGCAATCTTCATACTCATCCATATCATCCTTTGCTTCCTCATCTGCATCCATGTTACTTAGAAATACATCATAGCATTGTAAAGGCCCATCTGGCACCCCCTCTGAAGATGTACACACATTAGAAAGATCTTCTATACTTTTATAATCATCTTCTTTAGATCTAGTCAAGAAATCATCGATTATGGCATCTTCTTCCATGATAAAAGCATCTGCAAAAATATTATTAGTAGCAACCATAAGCTCATTAGAATTCTCAAGCTCATCCTGTGCTAGGTCCACAATCTCAATCGCTTTACCAGCTACTTTGTATATAATAGCTTTATTTATGCAATCATATGTAAACATGTTGTTGTGCTTGACTATAGTGCTGATAGTTTAATTAGTATCTTATAGAGGCTCATCTGCTTGATGAACTCCTTCAGAATATCCCATGTCAAGGTGAGCATCTTCTGAACCACTTGTTGTACAATATACGTCTTCACTGGGACCATTATTGGAGGTAGCATCCTTGCGAGCAATATTTGAAAAAAATTCATATAATTATGTTTTAGCATTAAATTCATCATTTACCTTTTCTTCACTGCTCAAAATATGCTCCTCTGAAACTGAATCTACTACTTCCAATTCCGCATTTTCTTTGGCTTTGCTTCTTAGAAATGTGTTTCCAAAATTCATCATAGTTGAGGAACTGCATCTTATCCCCTTCGCCTTTACTGAAGACAACCTGGCTTTTTTCAGTAATCTCTTTTATTTCCAGATCTAGAATCCTTGAGCTTTTGCAAATTAACCTCTGCAAAATAGTCCCACCGTGTGGGATATGCTTCTACTAGTTCTTGAACCTATCTTTTAAAATCTAAGTTTACAACCTCTTCAAAAGTTGCAATCATCCCATTTTTTGGAACATTTCGGCTCTTCATCTTGGCTTCATAACATCCAATAAAACCTTTTGGATCATATCCTTGAAAATTACGATAATGCTGCCATACAGCATCAAGTGCTAGCTCTACAGCATCATCAATCTACTTTTTTATATGCATGGCTTTTGCCTCCTGCAAACATCCCTAAACTAATTTCATCATTTTTGGTAGCTTTGTAACTGCTAGATTTTTAACAAATCCATTAGAATTTAAATATTCCATAAACTACTTCAATTGTTTTGGCATCTCCATCTCTACCTCCCACCCCGCCTTGTTTCCCGTTTGGTTCACCAAAGATGTCGCGAGATTGTTGGAATTAAGGTTGCAGAGAAACGTACACAGCTTGCAGAAGACAAAGGAAGATCAAGTCACACAATACAGAGTGTGTTACTTAGTGTGCAATGGAAAGATAGATAGCCCTAGAGTGATGGGCATATATACAATGCACGGGGGGGAAAACCTCCTAAAGAGGGAAAATATGCCCCTGCGGTCCTAGTGTGTTCACACACATCACTACCATATGTATATGGTAACAAATCCCCCCTGGAGTGATGCGGTGAACGAGAGCTGGCACATGAGTAAAGGGAAGTGCCATGCCCTAAGGACATGATCAGTCCACAAAGGGGAGTAAGCCCAAAGCTTTGCGGAAAGCTTCAAGCTTCTCATGAGACAATGCCTTTGTGAAAAGATCTGCAAGGTTGTCCTGTGTTGGCACATAAGCCAAGCTGATCTCTCCTGCTGAGAGCCTCTCCCTGACATAGTGGTAATGCACCTCAATGTGCTTTGTGCGAGCATGAAAAACTGGGTTCCTCTCAACTTCCAATGCGTTCTGACTGTCAGTGTAGATGGTGTTGGCAGTGTCTTGTCCAACACCCAAATCATCCATAAGGCGTCTGAGCCATAAACACTCAACCGTAGCTATGAAGACTGCCTTGTACTCAGCCTCACAACTCAAAGTGGCCACAGTAGGTTTCTTCTTGCTCAACCATGATATACATGAACTGCCAAGCATGAAACAAAAACCACTTGTGGACACTTGCGTGTCAAAATAACCAGCCCAATCTGAGTCCGAAAAATCATGTAAGAATGGCGGCAATGATCCCCCCTTGGGATAAAACAAGCCAAGATGTAAAGTGCCACTAAGGTAGCGAAAAACCCTCTTGACATCCTGCCAATGCTTAGACCCTGGGCTATGCATAAATCTACTTGTGAGATTGTAAACTGAATATCTGGCCTCGTGCTGCATACATAAATGAGGTAGCCAATAGTAGTTTAGTTAAGAGTGACATCAGCAGGATCTCCAGCATCATGTAGACTCAACTTCAAACTTGTTTCCATGGGAGTGGCAATAGGTTTGCAATCCTCAAGTCCAAATCTGGCACAAGGCAATACCACCATCACACTGCTTAAACTGTATACCCAAGTAATGATGCAACACCCCCAAATCTTTCATCTTGAAAGTAGCATTCAAATCAGCCTTAAATTCAGCAATATGTCTCTCATTTGGTTCAGTGATCAGCAAATCATCAACATAAAGAACCACAATGAGAAGTACATCACCCTCACGCTTTACATACAATGTGGTTTCTATTGGACTTTACGAAAGCCTTGTTTAACCAAATGAGTGTCAGCTTTCTCATACCAAGCACGAGGAGATTGCTTCAACCCATACAAAGCCTTCTTACATCTGCACACTTTGTCCTCTTGTCCTTTTATGAAAAAACCACGAGGCCGCGTCACATAAACTTCCTCAAATATGTCACCATTCAAGAAAGTAGTAACAATTTCTGATTGATGTACATCCCAACCAAATGAGCTGCCAATGCACATAGAAAACGCACAATAGTCATACAACAAGTGGGAGCAAAAGTCTCTTCAAAATCTATGCCTTTTTGTTGTGCATAACCCTTTGCAACAAGTCGAGCCTTGTGGTGATCAATCTCACCATCCGGCTTGCATTTCAACTTGTAAACCCACTTCGTACCACTGGCCTTTTTTCCAGGAGGCAAATCACATAAAGTCCATGTTTCATTTTCTATAAGTGCATCATATTCTGATTGCATGGCAGCCATCCAATTTTTTGAATTCTGTGCTTCATCAAAAGACAGAGGCTCCTCAACATCATGTAAGCTAGACACAACCAAAGCATAAAAATCTAATGCATAAGATGCATGGTGAGAGCCTAAACGAGTATGACTAGACAAAGGTGCATCCAATTTACTGTCACGCAAAGTGTGCATGCACCATCCATTTTGGCGTACCTCTAGCCTGCTCATTTTCAGCCCTTTCCTTATCAAGTACATCATGTACATCTGCATCAGTAATAGGCTGATCTGTAACATTTTCAGAAACCCCCATTGGCTGTACATTTTCCCCATTGGAAATTACATTCATATTTCCACCACTGAAAAGAGGCAATAAAGTGTCATAAATGTCCTATGAGCTTACATTATTGTCTCTAGTACATGACAACAAGGGATGAACAGAATCTTCCACAAACACTACATCCCGTGAAACCAGAATACGATTTGTTTGCAGATGATATAACTTGTAAGCTTTGCTTTCAACACTATAACCAACAAAAATACATTTGACATCCTTATCATCCAATTTTCTGCGCTGTGTTTGTGGCACCAAAGCATATGCCAAACAACCACCAAAAACACGCATGTGCTCAATAGAAGGCTTTCTATCATGCCATGCTTCATATGGAGTAATAGACTACAAAGATTTCATAGGACACCTGTTAAGTACATAAATCACCACACATGATGGCCTCAAGCCAAAAAGAATGCGGCAAAGCTTGACTTTTGACCATACATCGTGCCATTTCCATTAGTGACCTGTTTTTCCTCTGAGCAACACCATTTTGTTGAGGTTTACAAGGCACTGTACATTGGTGTTTTATCCCACGACTAGCCAAAATGCATTAAAGTCATGAGACATATACTCCCCCCCTCGATCGGAACGGAGGGTGCCCATAGTACATTTCGAGACATTTTCAGCCATAGCCAGAAATTGTTTGAAGCAAATAAAAACTTTGGACTTCACTTTAAGCGGAAATACCCATGCATTCCTGGAGTAATCATCAATGAAAGTCATGAAGTAAAGGTAATTGCCCAAGGACGGAGTTTGCATGGGCCCACAAACATCACTATGCACAAGTTGCAACCTGCATGTGGCCCGAACTGAACCATCCTTTAGAAACTTATAACGCTGCATCTTACCCAAAATATAGCCTTCACAAACATGTTTGACAGGTGCTTCAAGAGGTGGCAAAGAAGCAACCATATCAAATTTTTGCAAACGCAGTAAACTGGCAAAATTTAGATGACCAAAACGTACATGCCAAAGTTTTTCATCTAAAATAGCCATTGAATCCGCAACAGCATTTGCAAAATTTTGTCCACACTTGTCATACAAAGTGATCTTATACAGCCAAATGCAACAATTTCATCACCAAAACTAAGATCATGAATTGTACATCTGTCATCCACAAATTTGACTACAAGTCTAGTCTAGCAAGTGCGGATACAGACAAGAGATTCTTCTTGATCCTAGGTACATAAAGTGCATCAACAAGTGTGAAGGAGCTGCCATTTGCAGCAGTAAGCACAATCTTTCCAACTCCCTAAACCAGATAAGAGGCATTGTTGGCACAAGTGACTGAATTCCCATGAGCACAGACTCGAGACAGGTAAACAATTCACGATGTGAGGTAATATGCTTTGTAGCACCACTGTCAAAATACCACACATGTGAATCTACAGCAACTAACAAGCATGCATCATGGATAGCAGGATTGTAAGTGCACTCTGCGCTAAAAGCCCATTCTGCATCAACATCAGCAACGCAGTCTCCTTTCACAGAAGACTCAACAATGGATGCATTTGTAGTGGAACCAGCATTTGCAGTGGAACCGCCCTCTTTCTTCTTAGCCTCTTTGGCCTTCAACTTAGGACATGACTTGATCAAGTGATCATTAGCTTTACAATAACGGCAACGCATCTTCTTTTTGCCCTTATCACCAGAATTTCCAGACAAATTGCTGCTAGCAGAAGCATTAGGAACAGAAGTTTTGCCACTCGCACCAGAACCATAAGAAGTGGCCGCATTGATGTTACCACCCTTTCTTTGAGAAGCAATAAAAGCATGTTCAACTGCACTCTGCCTAGTTCTGTTTTTTCTGGAAAGTGACTCTTGCAACAGCAATGTGCATAATGCATCAAACTTGACAACTTCATGATTTCCTTGGGTCATCAGTCTCCAAGTACTAGCAAAAGTCTGGTAGGAATCTGGTAAGGCATCAAGAAAAGTCTGCACAAGGGAACTGTCTGAAATGACCACCTGCAGAAATAAGTTTCTCATTGATATCCTTGACACCAGCAAGGAAAGTGTCCATATCATCTTCCTCATGCATAATCTTCTACTCCAGCTCTTTATGCAGCAAAGCAATTTTAGCCTCATTGCGGCTTGCATAAAGACCTATTAGAATATCCCACGCCTGTTTTGTAGATTTTGTTGAACGAATGTGAGGAAAAATGGTGCGCTTCACAAACAACGCAATCAATGCATGAGCCTGCGCATCCTTTACATCCCAATGAGCTTGTTCTGTCGCAGGCAAAACAACTCTAATAGCAGCAATCCTTGTAGGAAACCTGCAACATCGTCAACATCACCTACCTCCCCAGAACCAGGACGCACATCAATGCCCAGCACAATGTTCCAGACGCCCTTTGACACAAGAACATGTTGCATCATATAAGCCCACATAGGGTAGTTATCCCCATCCAACCTATCCTCAGCAGCAAACATCTTCAACACATCTGTGTTGTTGTCAACCATGGTAAATGTTGCACCTGATGTGAAAACTGCCCGAAAATAGGAGAAACGGAGCGGGAACAACACGTGCTATATAGCACAAACCATAGAAGACTATGAGGCACCTCTTATGCAGAAAACGGCACTAATAAAAATTCTGCACAAAATGACAAAATAGCATGTGCAGTACTGCTTGTAGTCGAAACGGAGGCCGAAATGAGCCCGACTTAGAAATCTAAGCAGACTTGCAAATGCTTGCCAAAGATTGCAAACGCTTGCCAAAGCTCACTGAAATCGAAGAAAGTGAGCAGGCGTGTGTTGAAGCAGCTGGCAACTAAGCCCGGGAGGATGCAACTTGCTCTAATACTAATTGTTGGAATTAGGGTTGCGGAGAAACGCACACAGCTTGGAGAAACGGCACTCATTGACAATGTCTCTTGGTTGACAACAGTGATGACACTTCACCGACCTCCCACCTGATGCTCTCAGTTTTTTGTTAGAATGAGAAACACGAGATGGAGAATTTACCTCTTGAATACTGACGACACTGGAGCCTGGCAGTAGTACTTCAATGAAGGCGGCTAGTGCCTCCTTCGTCTCCTCTTCTTCCGTCCTCCAGTTGAAAAATTCCTTCAGCCATTCGTCCATGATTGATGGCGTGCATCACTTTCAGCATTGTAGACCGAAGGGTCTTAGAAAGCCCTCCTCCGTGGGGGCACCAAATGACCGGAGCAAAGCAAACCCCGAACCTCGACGGCCTCTAAAACGCCGGGGACCGAATGGCGTGCCTCAAGCCTGTAACGGTAAAGCAAACAGGGGGCACCAGCTAGCTTTGAGCGGCTAGGACACAGACGAGGATGATATGAACACCGCAAACTTACACACAGTAAGAGAGAGAGAGAGAGAGAGAGAGAGAGAGAGAGAGAGAGAGAGAGAGAGAGAGAGAGAGAGAGAGAGAGAGAGAGAGAGAATGACAAATGATGAAAACCCTCGGGGGTGTGAGGGAGAATTATTTCTGCAGTATTTACAATAACCTTACTTCTAGCGAGGTGGCACACCGTGGTGATAGAGAGGTAGGGAGAAAAGATGGTGCAAACTATTTGGTGTGTTCTCTAAGACGACTCAATGATTGTGAAGCTTGCTACCAAGAGCATGTATACGTGTGTGCATTGACCATTGGAGTCGAGAGGTGGACGTGGCTCCCTTTACATGGTGCAAATCCCAAGGCAAACCATCACACAAGTCCCCTCCCCGTGATGCCAATAGTGTCAACTCTTCCCACTACACTCTACCAAGTGCTGACCTCTCATGAACTGCCCCCCCCGATAGTGACCTCTCAATGCCAATTTATAGGTGTTGGCTGCTTGGATTATGGTAATCCCGATGTACTTAGGGTAAGCTAATCGGGGACACAAAGCAAGCGGTGGGCCCGGTGTGGTTGACCCTTGCTTTGTTTTGGGAGGTTTATTAAAAGATGAGAATCTCTAGGTGGGCCTTTGTGACCATCACCTAGAGAGAGGGAATTTACAAAGTGAAAATTTTACAACGGCTTGGGTGAAAACTGAAGAAATGATGAACATAACCTACAAATTACTAAAAATGGCATCGTGGTTGCATGATGCCGGCGAATGGTGTGTTGTCAGTGCGTCGGTGTAGCATGTCCTTCTTTCCGGGGTCGGCTGGGGCATGCCTAGGATGTATTTCTCCTTTTTGGTTGTTGGTGGCGCGTGCTTTGGGTCCTCGTTCTTTTTCGTTGTCGTCGTAGTCATGGAATCCTTTAGTTTTTTGTATTTGTGGTGCGTATATGCGTGTGTGTGTGTGTGTGTGTGTGTGTGTGTGTGTGTGTGTGTGTGTGTGTGTGTGTGTGTGTGTGTGTGTGTGTGAGGGTATTTGTACATGTGCGTGTGAGCGTGAGTGTGTATATGTAAGCAAATGTGTGTGCGCGAGCGTGCATGGGAACGGGGGAATGTATGCAATATATATATATTCTTTCTTTTTTTTCGTTTTCTGGCAGTGCAAACGACGAAGAGATGGGGGGGGGTGAGGATGGTGAAAGGTGGGGGGGGTGCGCGTGCGTAGCGGGTGTGGGTGTGGGTGTGTGTGTGGATAGTGTGCCGGTGCGACAGTGTACAGGGAGCACGAGCTTGCGGTGGTGTGGAGCCGGGTAGTGAGCGAGGGAGACAGAGTGCGAGAGAGAGTGAGAGTGGGGGGGGAGATGGTGAGGGAGGGGAGAGGGGATAGGGGTTGGGAGGGTGTGGTGTATAGCAGGAAACGCACGTGGTAGGGAGGGGATGAGCGCAAGGCCCGGGGGCGGGGGTAGTGGACTGCGCGCGCGACAAGGAGGGGGGGAGGGGGTGGTATGCTTAGTGAACGAGAGGAAGAGAGAGAGAGTAAGTAGGGGGGTGGTTCCCACCAAGGGAGGAGAGGGAGAGAGGGGGATAGGGGTTGGGAGGATAGGGTAGAGAGGATATGGTGGGGGTGTTAGAGGAGAGAGAGAAGAGAGGGTGAGAGAGATAGAAGAAGGGTGAGGTGATACTTGCCCTAGGGCCCGTCATGGCTACTTCCAAGAGAGAGGGGGGGAGATAGCTAGGTGTAGATAAGGGGGAGGGGGGGGGGGGGTGCTTAAGGCCGAAGGGGGTGTGGACGAGAGGAGGTGGGGGTATGCCCCGCCATGGCTTGAGTGTGGACAAGCAGAGAGGAGAGAGAGAGAGAGAGAGAGAGAGAGAGAGAGAGAGAGAGAGAATATTTGGAAGAGAGAGAGGATATTATCTATGGCGGCCCGTTGGGGCTGAAGTGTGACAGAGATACCAAAGGCATCTACCGGGCCGGATGATGCAGCGGGTGTGTAGGAGAGAGAGAATATGGGTGGGGCCGGGCAGTAAGAGAGAGCGAGAGATCGTCTTGTGGTGATATTGGAGGGGTGTGGCCAATCTGGAGGCGCCGTACCAGTGGTTAACTTTTGGGGGGGGGGGGGGGGGGGGGGGTGGGGGTGGTATGCTGAATGGAAAAGGCCTTTTCTTTATTTTTTTTTCTTCTTGGTAACAAACCCTCCCTTCCTTAGGGTGTGGTTCTCACGGGCATAGTTTCGAAAGCCGGCTATCATTAGCCCTCCCATCTGGCTAGAGGCATTCATGCTTCTAGCCCTTGCTCTGCATCTTTAGTTGTGGAGTTAGAGGGTTCTCCCTCTTCTGGAATGTCTAGCATGAATTCGGGATCAAACCTAAGAAAATAACTTTTCAGTCTCCATCCATTAACCTTAGTCTTGTGAATTATCCCATCTGCTTCCATCAGCTTATAGCTGCCATTGTCATAGCCTTTCCTGATGATGAATGGTCCTTCCCATCTAGGTTGAAATTTCTTGTCTTTCTTGGTATTGAATCTGTTGTCATATCTTAGCACTAACATACCTTTTTCCAGTCCCTTTTCTTTAAGTCCTTGATTGAAAGTGAGCCGACGTCGTTCTGTCTGTGTTGCATAGTGATTGATTGCTTCTTCCCTATCTAGTTGGAGTCTCTCCAGATCCAGGATGTGGTTTCTGAGATTTACAATTGGACGCTGTATCTGGCTGGACAAAACTCGTAAGCTGGCTATCTGCACCTCGATGGGTAGAATTGCCTCCTTCCCATAAACTAGATGAAAAGGGGTGAAACCTAGTATTGTTCGGAATGTCGTTCCGTAGACCAAAGAGCTGCCATAAGATGTTTATTCTAGTCTCCTGTGTGATTGTTCACTTGCTTTGTGATTATTTTACAAATCATTCCGTTTACCTTCTCTACCATACCATTGCATTGTGGATAGTATGGTGTGGAATGTCGGCATGTGATGCCTAACTTCTTCATCAGTTCTCCCACCAAATCACATCTAAAACCTGGTCCTCTATCTGATATTATCTCAAGAGGAGTGCAAAAACGGCAATAGATATGCTCAAAAATGAGCTTTTCTACCTCTTCGGCTGCAAGGCGGGTGGTGGATGTCGCATCTTCCCATCGAGTCATGTAGTCTAAACCCACTATGATGTACAATTTACCAGATTGGGCCCTTGGTAAAGGACCGATTGCATCTATTCCCCATATCTCAAATGCACCATATGAAATGATAGGAGTTTGTGGCTCGTAGGTTAAGGTGCGATCACTGGCCACTTGACAAGCCTTACAAGTTTTACAGCAATGGTGTACATCCCTGTTCAAACTAGACCAAGAGTATCCTTCCTGTAGAATATTCCTACTGGTGATATCTAGAGCAAAATGACCACTGCAGATGCCATCATGGAAACTTGAAATTACCTCTGTGATCTCACTAGAGGTTGGCACCCACCTGAGAATCTGATCCTTTCCCTTACAGTACAAGTGACCGTTTACAAGGCGGTGTCTGGTAGCCTTCCTTACAAGCCATTGCTTCTGGCCTTTGGTGTATCCTCCCAGACATTCTCTTGTATCTAGAAAGTTGATGATGTCAGGCATAGCCTCACTACCTTGGAAGAGGGGTAGCTTCAGTTTGATGGCTCCTACGGGAACGTCTTGTATTCTTTCCTTGGCTAGAGCATCTGCCTCCTAATTTTGTGCTTTGGGGATGTGAAATAGTCTCACTGCTTCAAACTTCCTTAGAAGATCCTTAACTTGGTGTAGTTGACCAAGTTAAACCTGATTCTTACAAACCCAAGTGCCATTTATCTGCCTTATCAAAAGCAAGGCATCACCAAACACATTTAGGTGCTGAATTCCTTGTGAAATACATTGTTCCAACCCAAGAATTAGGGCTGCATATTCTGCTTCATTGTTGGAGTGGGAGTGTAATAACTATCCGATGGAGAATACTCTTTCTTGTTGTTCATTGAAAATGACTATGCCTGCTAACTGGTCCATTTTTCTCTTGTATGCTCCATCAAAGAAAAGAGAGTGAGCTCTTTCTAGCCTTAGACTCTCTACCATTGGTGTTTCTTCCTTTCCTTCCGTGTTGACCTTCAGCTTCTTCTCATAGTGGCAATGAGTGAGAATTCCCGCCAAACTAGCCCTGGTGGAGTTTTCTACTTGCATGGTGTAGTCAAACTCTTGTAACCTAATTAACCACTTAGAGATCGTAGATGATAAATCCATGTGTCGCATTACATATGGGAGAACCTCTTCCATTGTCAGGATTACAAAGGGTATAGGTAGGAGATAGGAGCGGAACTTAGTGGTAGCAAACATTAGTGCCAGAACCATGTGGTCTACTTTGGTAAATCCCTTTTCTGACGGGGTCATGACGTGACTAGAGAAGTAAATAGGACACAAGAAAGAAGTTTGGGGGTCCTTTTGCACTAGCACGGCTCCGAGTGTATCACTTCCTACACTAGGATTCACATAAAATGGCTCGTCCCACTTAGGAGGTGAAATAGTGGGAAGCTTAGCTAGGATTTTCTTTACCTCAGTAAATTGTTGCTCATTCTCTTCACTCCATGAGAAGACATCCCTCTGGGTGAGTTGTTGTAGGGGAAGTACCACTAGGAATAGAAAGTGAATGAACCTACTTAAGTATCTTACCTTCTGAAGGAAAGAAACCAGCTGCTTAGCGGTGGTGGGTGACGACAAAGATACCAGGGCCTAGATCTTGCTAGGGTCAGCCTCAATCCCTTTTGCTGAAATTACATGGCCAAGGACAGTGACTTTTCTTTCACCAATGTGACACTTATCCACGTTGAGCTGGCCACCCAAGGTTTGCAGCCTGGTTAAGCCATCATAGACTTTGCTTAAATGAAGGGCTCGTGAACTATAGATGCAAATTTCATTTATGAATACCCGTATTGATGCTCCAAAGTAGGGTTGGAAAACAAAGGTCACATAGCGTTGAAATGTGGCCGGGGCGTTATTGAGGCCAAATGGCATCACCCTGTAAGCAAAGCATCCCCAAGGTGCGATGAAGGTTGTCTTCTTCCGCAATGCTAATCTGGAAGTATCCTGAGTAGCCGTCGCACACTGTGTATCGTTCGTGACCTGCCACTTCATTGAGTATTTCATCCTGGAATGGAAGGGGAAAGTGATCCCTCTTCGTGGCTGGATTGAGAGGTTTATAGTCCACACAGACTCTCCACTTACCATTTTTTTTTGGTGTGACTACTACTGGGGAGACCCATTCTGAGTCTTCGACAAGGCAGATGAAACCTGCTTGTAGCAAACTTCTCACTTCCTTAAGTAGTGCCTCTTTTTGGATTACTCCAAGTCTTCTGAGATTTTTTACTACGGGTTTACTGACTTCCTTGAGTTTTATGTGGTGTTGCACTACTGTAATTCGTGTGATCTTATCGTAGCCATCAGTGAACAAATTAGTGAAGTTACCTAGCATGGAGACATACTCCTTCCTTTCTTCATTTGTTAACTCCTTTGAGAGCATTTTTTGTAACTTATCTGCATCCTCCAAGGACTGCGTACCTGATGATTCCTCTTGGTTTGTCAGGGGTGTTTCAGATTGTGTCAATCTTTTTGGGTCTTTAAGAATGACCCCCATCACCTCAATGCTATTGTCACTTCCATCTGTGGTGGTTGTCTCTTCTCCTGAGGTAGACGAATAGTCGCTGGTGGAATCATCTTTTGAAGCCTCCAAGATCATGTTCCGCTGCTTCCCAGTCTTCATGTCGTAGAATATGGAATTCCCTTTAGCGTCCTTCATCTTAATCATTCCGGTGCTCCAATCTTGTTTAGCCTCCATAGCCATAAGCCAAGGCCTCCCAATAATGATGGGGTAACCCTCCCCTTTGTGTGGCATGAAGGAGATGTCTACCTCTACTTATGTATTGAACGATTTTACTTTGACCGCATTCACAATGCCTACGCATTTTACTCTTACATTGTTTGCCATCTTGGCTCGGCAGGGTGCCGGCCTACTTACCTCTAGACCTAGATGGTGCATCATCTTTTCACTCATGATGCATATTTGCGTGCCACCATCTATGTAGACGTTTGAGATTCTTTGCCCCTTGATGTGAGCATCCATGGTTGGTAGGATGTCATCGAGATCCCTTCAAGAGATAGCCCTAGCTATCCTCGGTCTTGATTTCCTGGTACTTACCATCTTTCACCTAGATGGTGCATCATCTTTTCACTCATGACGCATATTTGCGTGCCACCATCTATGTAGACATTTGAGATTCATTGCCCCTTGATGTGAGCATCCATGGTTGGTAGGATGTCATCGAGATCCCTTCCAGAGATAGCCCCAGCTATCCTCGGTCTTCATTTCCTGGTACTTACCATCTTTGTCCATTTCCTCCTCATTCTTGGTGCAAGGTGCAGTAATTGGGCCCAAGTTATCTTCGGGCCCTGCATTAACACATCGTGAACTAAGTCATAGGTTTTGCATACTCACCTAGTGAGAAGTCCACGATGTCTATTTTCCATCGCGGTTTAGCTGCTTGCTTGCTAGACTCGGCCTTACCTTTTATATTCTCTTCTCTTTGAGAGGCTTCCTCGTGCCTGGCACGCTTCACTCCCATAGCATCCACTTCTTCTACCTTTGCTTTCCCTTTGTGCTTCTCTCGAACTGATTCTTCTACCTTTGTTTTCCCTTTAGCCTCCAAGCTAATAACACTCACCGCTTGGTTCACAGTAGGTGGTGGGGGTAGTGGTAGAATGAGAGGTTGGGGTGGTGGTTGTTGTTGTACAAGTGGTCAAAGTATTTTGACCGGTGGGATCGGTCCTGGTTGCCTAGGTGGTGGTGGTCTTGCTCTTGGCAGAGACATCTAATTCTGTCTCCTCCCTCTATTGAAATTCTGCCTCCTTGGGTGTGGGCAGTAGTACATTCCATGGCCATCTTCCCCGTAGTTGTAACAGTGGTACTCTTGGTTCTGCCTTCGTTGTCCTCTTCCTTGTTCTGGATTCCTGACAGGTGCATGCCCTTGCTGCACCTGATGCACAGATAAACTCTCTAGTTGGGTGGTGATGCGACTCAGCAGGTCTAAGAAATAGGGCCAAGGCCCACGCCCGTAAGCGGCAAAGTTTTATGAGGGGAAGCCCCCCCCCCCCCCCCCCCCCCCCCCCCCCCCCCCCCCAATAGTGACATCGCTATTGCCTTGGTAGGGGAGGGGTCCCGCTACAGCAAAGAGGTGCCGGTAAAGGCAAAGGCTAAAGGCACTCAAGGGCCAAGAGAAAGGGAAGTCCGGGCAGCCGGATCGGATAAGGACAAGAGATGAGGCATGCAAAGATTTCCAAAATAAACTAAGCCAAGTGTTGGGAATGCATAAAAATTCTAAAGGAACTCCAAATGGAGTGCACGACATGGAAGACTCACCCATTTTTTCTTTTTTGGGACTCCTAGGCACACCCCTATAAAAGGAGGTTTTTGTTCATTTTTTAGTGTCTTTTGACCAGTTGGCTTTTTTGCCTGTGTGAGTTAGTGAAAGTTGAAGCTTGTGTGTTGCTAAGCTTGCCATTGAAGCTACATACATTGGTTGTACTACTCTCTATGCAATAATACCACTCACTTGCCCCAATCCCGTGTGTTGCTTCTCCCCATCCCCCTCCTCTTCTCTCGCTCTTCGTGTATTGGCCATTGCTTGCAAAGGGTTTTCCTACGGCTCAAAAGGTGCTACCAAGAGGGCAAATTAGGAGTGTTTTGTGATTTGGAAAGGGTGATTTGAGCAGTGTGGGTGCTTTTGTGTTGTGGGTGTTCTTTGCAGGGTGTGAGGTAGTTGTTTTGTATGCTAAAGCGGAGTTGTTAGTGCAAATAAGCCAATTTGAAGGTGCTTTTTGAGAGGTTAGGGTGTTGTGGAATCCCTGGGCTATAGAGAGGCAAGTATTTTGTGTGCTGGGTGTGTTCCCTATTCCCCCTCTCCAGCGTGTGTGAGTGTGTGCAGGAATGGAGAAGAGGAGACCTTGTGTTTGCAGGGGCTAAAAATCACTCTCTACATGTGAGCTCCCTTATTCTATTATGTACCTAATGAATAAGTACAATGGTTGGGCACATGGCCTAGCCGGCCACATGGGACTTTACCCCAACAACCCCTCACATAAAGACCAATGTGGCCGTGACAGAGAAAAGAAAACCCTACAAAACCTGTACAAGGCCATCACAAGTATGGCCTCAGTCAACGCCCACTGGCTCACTAAATCAGAGTGCATCCAACTCTAATCGTAGAGAAAGTATAGAGCGATCAACACCATAATCCTCACCAAAGCCGCGCACATCCTGTAGGTATCTCACCATACACTACAAAGTGCCCCTATGCTCAAGCCTAACGTCGGTCATTACATGACTAACTGCTCCCACTGCAAATGCACCTACCACAAATGCAATCTCAGGTCTCAAGATGAGTATCTCGTACATGAGACTCCCGAATGTTGATGCAATCCTAGAAATATCTGCCAATCAAAACCATCTCAATCAAATCTGTCTCAGAACTCCACTCATAATAATCACTCTAACACTCGAACTCCGATCCCTGGAATCCATCCTCATGTCCTTTGCATGTCACATGTGCATCAAGAGGATATGTCTGTCCTGAACCCTGTGTGGTAAGAGCAATGCCTAGCTCTAAATCACACACATGAGCCTCTAGTCTCATCATATCCATGAATGACTGAATCATGGATGAACCCTCAACACTCAAGCCATCCATAGCTGTCATCGTATCCACAAATGACTTGTCTTGTTGCACAACTGGCTCAACATTCTCACAAACTGGAGCATCATGCAATCTATCCACAAAGGAGACATGCCTCGTTTCTCTGCATGGTTACGTACTCACAAAGACTGTGTTGTCTTGTACATGATGTACTCGCATTACATGAGTTGTGCCAACACTAGCACCTCTAGCTATGACTAGTTGTCCACGATGCAATCTGAAACTGTGCTCGTCCAACACTACCTAGCATCCACTGTCTTGTAACTAACTCACAGAGATCAAGCTCTACGTCAAACCTGTAACATGGCATACATCTTGCAACATGTATGATGCACCACTCAGCAACAATAGTCTGACATCTCTTGCACCAACTATGTCATGCACTAAACCATCAGCTAGACACACACGTCCAAGCATCCCACTAGCATATGTACTAAACCACTCACGACTCGATGTGACATGAAATCTAGCACTCACATCTAGAATCCAATGCAAAGGTAATGTGTCGTCAAAAATCGACATAAGAAAGTCAAGAGTAAACATGGAAGCAAAGGAGAGCGTAGCCACATACGCTACATCTGCTCCCACGTCATCCAAAGTAATAGCATCCCTCTTGTTTTGTTTGTTGCGATGTCTCATCCGCCGAAAACAACGCCTACATACATGCCTTGTATGACCACAATGCCAACACACAGCATCTCTATGTCTGAAAGATCATCCTTTGACTGTAGGCATCTCTCTAGACTCGTTTGTGCTTGAACAATCTTTGCCATAACTCTTTAGTTGTACATGCATCCAAACCAATTCGATAGACAGACTCACCAAGGTGTAACATGATCGTCAAACATGCAAGCTCATCCAAGTCCTCCCACTCATTGTCAGTCATAGACTCTGGCCTAGCATCCATGCCCTGTAGTGCCAACACTTGGCCCAACTGAGTCAATGCATCATGCATACCTGCTTTGCAATGCTCAAAGTTTGAACCATCAAACTTTGTATGAAAAAGCACAAACCCTGAAAATGACGTACATGCCAAATCCATGGCGATAAACTGTGACAAGATCAAGCACAAATTGATCAACTAACAATAGCCAAAGCCTGGCTAACTCATACACCACGTACTGTCAAATAACAACATAAGCTGGCATAAGCTATCTAAGAGAAGTATCAACAAATATGGCGATCAATGTAACGAACAAGTGAGAAAAACCACTCAAATGATGCCAAAACACCCGCTCTAATCCAAGATCACTATGTGGTAATCGATGAAACTATCATCAACAATCTCCCTCCTAAAGATATTACCACATGTATGTCAAATGACATAATTTGGTGATCAAACACTCTCACAATGTGATGCCAAAACACTATGGCAAAACAACCACTGAGTGTCACATGCAATCAAAACACAATTGCAAACCATGCACATGAACAAATAAACTCGCAAGAAAAATCGGCAGAGTTTCGGAAGTATTTGGCTATCTAACCATAATAACCATACATGCTCAAAACTTTGAGAAAATCATGCAAAAAATCCACACTCAAGCATACATGAGCTGCCCCAAAGTCTCAACTCCATAAACTTGGAAAACAATCCTGTAATCCGAAACACAAAGTGCATCAACCGCACTCTATAAGCGAGGCATATACTAGCATAAACTTGGATACAATCCAACCAAAATATGGCACAAATTGATGCTCAAAATAGATGAAAATCAGTACTCATATGCCATTGAAAGGCGAAGAATATCATCCGCCAAAAAGCGCACATCATGTGCATCCACATGGCAATGTAAACGAGCATCATGCATGTACCAAATGAGCATCCAAATCAGCTGAAAATGCAGCTCACAATCATGCTATCTGTGAACCACACTTTCCAAAATCTTCTCAATACACATAACCTGTGATGAATCCATTCTCGAATCCTGAGAGTCCACAAGAATGCATACATCCACAAAGCGTTCTCAACGTATGCACATAAATTTGTTGAAAACTTCAACCCACGCTCTCTTCACTGAGAGAAAAACATCAATGCGCAAAACAAGAGAATAAAAAAGCTCAATCCGAGCTCTCCCAATGTAGCAAATCACCACAATAGGCATACATAATCTTCAACTTTCTGAATACCCTACAGTCGGTCAACCCATATCTCCCAAACCATTCAAAATTTGCAGAAACTTCCTTTTACAAAGTTGTAGACCATGCAAAAATAGTTGGGAAATACGGGAATGGACCTGAAATGTGCTATTTTTATAGGTCAAAATAGATCTATTAAAATCTTCAGTTGTGAACCCTAGACGTGCAGGCAATGGGAGTGACTTATCTCAAAATTGGTGAGAAAACTTTCTTCTGCAAAATTGAAGAGGACAAAAAATTGGTCAAGAAGTTTGAGAATCAACTTGAATGAAAATGTTTTGATAGGCGAAAACAAATCTGCAAAAACGTGTTGCAGTCTTTGCTGCTTCTCCGCCTTCTTCCCCACTGAGCTCCAATGGTGCTCCCAATCCCTGAGCTCTAATTTGAAGTGCACGAGCAAGAGCGTATGTGAGTGTGTGCAGCGATGGAGAAGAGAGGAGAAGAGGAGACCTTGTGTTTGCAGGGGCTAAAACTCACTCTCTACATGTGAGCCCCCTTATTCTATTATGTACATAATGAAAAAATATAGTGGGCGGACACTTGGCCTAACCGGCCACATGGGGCTTTACCCCAACACTTCTGTAACATTTTTTTGTACCCTTCCTTTTCCTCTTGTGTGAGAATTTTGGAAAGCATACCCTCTATCATTTATTCATTATGTCCTAGTGGTTGCTCTTGTGGTGGATGCGCTTCTAACTCCGTTTCTTTTGACATATGATCGAGAGGTTTGAGTCTAATACCCATCACTTCTATAGAGGAGTCTTCTTCGGTGGTGGTGAAATCATTGTCTTATTCTCCCAAGGTTGAAATTTTGAGATCTTATTCTATTTTGGTGTTGTCTTCCCTTGTAGATCCTCTTGACATTGCTCCTTCATGCTGTAGGCAATCTTCCAATGGTTGTCATTTTTGCATATGAGGTTCCCTGTTTCTCAATCCTGCAAGGCTCACATTTTCATTAGCCATGGATGACCAGGGATAACGGGATATACATTCCCTTTGGTGGTCATCATGAAGAAATCAACTTTCTTTTTAATCCCAAGGATCTCTACTCCCACATACATGATAATACCCAAGCAATGTGCCTTGCTATTATTTGTCATTTTTACCTTAATCTATGTTGGTTCGTGGATCCTCAACCCTAGTTTTTTCATGAGATTCTCTATCATGATATTGATTTGAGCACCTCCATCAACGAGCCCTCTTTTGACAAGTCTACCCTTTATATTAGAATCAAGTGTTGGAGTGATGTTCTCATGAGCCTCTACTTGTGCAATTTTTACTACAGGTAGCCCTCCCTTGACTTTTACCCTTGTGCTTACCACTCATGCAAGATATTTCCTTACTTGTGGAAATAGGGCCAAGAAATGGGGCCAAGAAATGTTAGAAACCTTACCTTGCATATCCCCAATCAAACTATATGGTCCATCCCATGACCAAGTGGAAAGTCATGGAGATTGATCTGCCTTCTTCTCCTCACTTTGGCTTTATCTTTCTTACCCCTCTTCTTACTACTCTTTGGTTGACCTTCATGTGCCTTTTCTTTACCACGATCCTATTTACCCCATTTGCTTCTATGACCCCATCATTCCTTTGAGATGGGTGAACTACCTCTACTACATGCACACTAGGCTCTGGTAGAGGTGGGATAGTCTCTCTTCCATTGTTGGTAGGTGGTGGTGGCCTCACATCAGCCACCATTGGTTCACTATTCCTTTGTTGCAACAAGATTGGTTGTTGTGGTGGGTCGTTTGCATTCATTACTGGATAGTTTAGGTTTGACCTCCCTGGCTCTCCTCTTGGATAAGGAAAATTATACATTCCATGTCCTCTTTCTCCATAATTCTATCACTCTAGCACTGGCCTAGGTATAGGCTCTTGCTCCATTGGGCATTAAGGTGTCCCTCTTGGTCCTACACCTTGTGCAAAATTACTAGACAAATTTTTAATTGACTCATTGAGCCTCTCGATTAGCTCCATTATGACTTCTGGGACTTCATGATGGTTGGACCTTTGTCCAATGTCCCTTGCTGGGTTGTCTCATTACTACCACAATCTTGCACACACTTCATTTTACAAAAATTTTGAGTATCTCTCTCCTCAGCTTTGGTAAAGTTTGTCGGCTCGTCTACCATCACCTTAGTTTTCAAAGTTGGAAATAGTCCAGCAATAAGCCTCTCTTTTTTTAAAACCTTATCCCCATCCCCAGGGCTAGGAAGGCTTCTTAACCAAAGACTCCATAGGCACAAAAATTCTTTTTTATATGCATAATAATCATCAAAAGACTTTTTTTTCAGAACAACAATTTCTTGCCACAAGTTTTGTGTGCTTGTGGGATGAAAGTGGTGGTCTGAGAACCTTCTGAGAACTTGTTGAAAATTACCTCTAATCTCCTCAGGCAAGGATTGAAACCAAGTGCATGTATCTTTTCTAAGGACTACTTTAAACATACCCAATCTCTCTTGATCTATCACTTGATGATTAATATGCAATGCCATGTGAAAGTTTGCAAGAAACAACGCAGCATCCTCACCACGCTCTCCAAAGGAAAGGGGGTATCCTGACATTTTTTGTTGACCCTCCATTTGTAAATAGATTGATTACAGCAAGGATAAATTCAAGAGATTCTCTCTAGAACCAATTAATACAAGTAGGGTGGAGTCCACTCCCAAAGATTTATGTCCACTCTTACCACCTTCGTGTTGTGAGGGAGTCTCCCTATCACTTGCCTCTGCACAACTTGGTAAGTGATGTTCAAAATAAAAATCAAACATTATTTTTTGTCAAGTTTGGCTTTAAATCCGAAATTGAAGAGGCAATGGTCTACGAGTATCATCACAAGACTACTACGATCTAAGTGGAATGTGCACGTAGTGAAAAACATGGCCTAATTTTCTTTCACTGGTAGATACGGTCGTAAAGAAAAGGATGCAGGTACAAGCCTACATAGACCATGGAGCACAGGTTTGTGTCATGATGGAAGAAACCATGAAGGAGACAAGAGTTAAGGTGATAGCCAAGTCAAATGTGTGCATGAGGATGGTCAACCATACTAAATCTAGGTGCTTGGGTGTGGTGCAAGATGTGAACGTAAAGGTGATGGGCATAGAGTGCGTGATAGACTTTTTTGTGATGAACTCAAGTGGTAATGGTTATCCAATCATTTTGGGTAGGCCATGGATTTTGGCAATAGGTGCTAAACAGGATTGTAAGATCAAAGTGTTTACTTTGCCTGACAAAGAGAAAGGGAGGCAGATTGTGCTAGATTTGAAGACCAAGGAGAGCAGTTCTCATCCTATGGCAGCTAAAGATGAAGAAAACATGAAAAGCTAAGAGTATGAGATAGATACGGCTTATAATGAAGGCTACACGAGCATAGAGGAAGAGGATAGCAAAGACAACATGTTGAAGATAGATGCAAATATGTTCGGAGTCACCATAGATGACTCCCCTCCTAAGGAAAAAGGTATGCAACCTCAAGCTCTTGGTTTAAGCATAGAGGAGGTTTCAAGCATGTTAAGTGAGGATTTGACCAAGGGTGAGAAGGAGGGTTATGTTCAACTGTGTGCATCCTATCTAAACTTGTTTGCAATGGAATACAAATATTTTCAAGGTGCAAAAGGGGTAGAGCACAACATCGTTCTCAATGAGGGACATAAACCTAAAGCACAAAAACTGAGAAGACTAGGGGAGATCCAAAAGGAGGCCATTTGGTAGCAGATCAGTAACTTGTTGGATGCAGGTATGATATACCTTGTGAAGGAGTCAGAGTGGGTTTTACCAGTGGTTATAACCCCAAGAAGAATGGGAAAGGGAGGGTATGTGTCGACTATAAGCCACTAAATGTGAGGACCAAGAGACATCATTATCCATTGCCATTTCAAGATGAGATCCTAAACCATGTGGATGGGCATGAAAGATAATCGATTATGGATGTTTTTTCAAGGTATTTTCAGATAGGGATAGCACTCAAATACCAGTTGAAGACCACATTCATATCTCCATGGGGTTGTTTTGCTTACCACTGGATGTTTTTCGGGCTAGTGAATGCATATGCTACTTTCCAAGATTGGATGAACAGGGTGTTTGGTCCCTACTTGGGCTACTTTATCAAGGTCTTCATAAATGATATGGAATGTTACAAGAGTGGAGCACATGTAGAAGCTGCAATTATGCTTTCAAAGTTGGACAAAGAAGGAGGTTAATTGAACCCCAAGAAGTGCAAAGTAGCACAGCCTCATACGTAGCTGTTGGGTCATGTGGTGTCGCAGAATGGTATAGAGGCTAATCCCAAGAAGATGAAAGCGTTTGTGTTGATGGAGCCTCCATCAAATGCTCAAGGTTTGGCTTTGTTTGCTCATAAGCAAAAACATCCTCTTCAAAAGAGGTCTCAACAGGTGCATGGTTATGAGTGGGACGAGGAAGTTCAAGAAGCTTTTGACAGGGAAAAGAGATCTTGTGTCAGTTGTTAGCGGTGTGTCCTCCCAATCGAGAGGAAAATTTTTATGTGTCTATGACATAAGCCACAGTTGCTATCGAAGCGGTTTTACTGCAGAAGGTAGGGAGAAGCTACAAACCTATATAATTTGAGAGAAGGGTAATTAGACCAGGGGAAACTACCAACATGGAAGCAGAGCAATGGGTGATGGCTTTGGTCTTTGCTTGCAGGAAGCTTAAAGTACATTTAATTGTGTGCACGTTTTTGGTGTTGACGGCTAACAATCTGCTATACCAGAGGTAGTGTTTCATTTGAAGCCAGGGAGGAGGATTATGAAGTGGGTGTTGGAGCTGCAAGAGTTTAAATTTAAGTTCAAGGTCGACCATATGATTCGGTCTCAATTAGCGGACATTCTTGTCAACAAGGTCATTGATTTTCCAGCTTATCCAAGAGTGGTGCAAGACAAATCTCATTAGGAGCCTGACTTGGATAATGCCTTTACAATGTGGTTTGATGGAGCGTATCAAAGGGTAGTACAAAAGGCAGGTGGAGGTGTGGTGATACACGACCCACATGAAAAAGCCATATTTTCAAAATCTTATGATCTAAAGGTTGTCCACACCAATAGTGAGGCAAAGTATCTCACTCTACATTTGGGTTTGCAGCAGTGTATAGAGTTTGGCATTTCTAGGTTGGTAATAAAGGGTGTTGCATTGCTAGTCATCAAGTAACTATTAGTCCAATGGTAGGTAAAGCCAAATTCTTTGAAGAATTGGTTCTTATCCATTAAGAAGATACTAAAGTTTTTGAAAAAATTCAATTCAAGCATGTGAGGAGAGAGCAGAACCAAGAGGTGGATTAGTTAGCAAGTAGCAAAGTCCAGGTGCATGTTGCAGGCCTATATGTGGCCCTAGCCACTTATGCAAGTAGAGAGACTTTGAATGTGATTGGAGGGTTTTTGAGTACACGGCAGTGTTCAGAAGTTTTGTCCAAGTTGCAAAGAAGAAAATTGGTATAGAAGGCCCACAAATTCACACTAGTAGGGGAAGATTTGATGAACTATGGGTGTGACAAATTGCTAAGGAGAGTGCTATACAAGGAAGAGATAGGTATGGTGTTGGAGCAATGCCAAGAAGAGAGTGGACATCAGGGTAAAGACCAGGTTCTGTTCTGGGTGTCGAGAGCAGGCTTTTGGTGGTCTTTCATAGTGAAGGATGTGCATTACTGGTGCAAAACATGCCACAATTGTCAAACTATAGGTGAAATGCAATTGGTAACGGAGTCGCAGGGTGTCATCATCCCATAGAGTGCTTTCAATAAGTGGGGTTTGGATGTATAGGTCCACTCCCAAAGTCTACAAGTGGTAAGAAGTGTGTGGTGATATCCATTGACTACCTTACATGGTGGGTCACGGAAAAAGCTTTGAAGGACGTAAACGCTGATGTGGTAGCTTAGTTTGTGTTTAATAACATTTTTTAACGTTTTGGGATATCGTGGGTACTAGTTTCTGATAGGGGTCAAGGGTCTAGAAGCAAGATAATGTGTGCATTAGTAGAGAGGCTAAAGATTTAGCATCAATTTTCCTCACCCTGTCGTCCCCAATGCAATGGTCTAGTTGAGAGTAATAATGGGAAAATTATCAAAATATTGACTAAGTACGGTAGGCAAATGATACTGGAAGTGTTTGTCTAATGTTTTTTTTTTTTGTCAAAAAGACCCCAAAATGGTCCAATTGGGGTGACATGTAAAGGTGCTCAAGATGCTGATTTGATGCTCTAGAATATGGTCTTTGAAATGATTTGCAAGTTGGTCCAAACGTCTCCTCAAACAGAGTGTCCGTGTGAAAGTTATGATTGTTCAAAGATGGAATTCTTTGCAAATCCCCGACGGGCAGGGCAGGTATAGATAGGTGGCCAAAACTAGGATCAGTGGATACGCGTGAAAAGCTCGAGTTGTGGAGCATGCTAGTCTTTTTGGATTGACAATTGGGCTTCAAACATTATGGCCTATGGAATATCTGTCGGGGGTCAGGTATGTGCTGACTAGGCCACATTGGTAAGCGCGCCGATAGGAGTTCTTTTAAGCTCCCTAGAGTTCTCAAAAAATGTATGCAAGGTTCCAGTCAGCCAAAATTTGCGGCTCGTTAATCGAAGTCATGAACACAGGGATACGCCCAGTTCAAGCTGGCAAGCAATCACGACGGAGGGGAATGGGTTTTTTTTTTAAGCTTTTATAACTCGTTATTTGAGGCTATGGGGTAGTCCATATGTAGCGAAGTTCTTGGGGTTTGGAGGCAATAAAGTGAAGCTCTAGTGTGAAATGGTATGACGAGTATGGGTGAGTCTAAGCAAGCGCGGACACCGACAGCATGGGAATCATATGCTATCAAAAACCCTTTGATTATAAAGGGGAAAAGGAATGGTGGCTAGAGATTTAAAAAAAGGGAGGGAAGGCCCAATACTTAAGGGAAGGGAAAAAAAAAGAGAAGGCTTGTGTTACAAGAGGGCAGTAGCGCCCCGGCACTGTGGCTCAAAAAAGGATCTTTTTTAGGAGGTGAAGAAAAAAGAAGAAGAGCCTAGCAAGGCAGCGGTTTCGAAAAAGAGAAGGGTTGTTCTTGTTGCAAAAGAAGGGGCTTGGTGGGAGAAGAAGAATTGGAAGAAGAAGGAGCGGTCCGTGCAGGGGGTGGTCGAAGTGACACGAGGAAAGTTGTCGAAGCGACACCAGGTGGTGGAACGTCGCGTAGCATCTTCGAAGTAAAATAGTCGAAACATTTTGCCAAGGTGCTTCCTCGCATGGGGGAGGACGATAAGAGTTTAGAAGCAGGTTAGTGGCTCTTGGACAAAGAGAAGGGTTCATCAAGCAGCGAAAAGTATCTTGGGAGCCTGCTATATAGAGGGTTGTATCTCTGGAGCAAAACAGACTTTTGTCATTGAGGGATAGCGATGGTCATGGTGTCTCATGTAATAAAATCTAATATCTAACCAACCCAAATTATTTTCTCATATTAAATTGATCACTTAATGTGGGAGAATAAACGGGAACAAGTGTTAAGATATAGATATGTGCTTATAGATCTATCTCAACACGGGGCCAATGGTAAAGGGGCCCAAATGAGAGATGGTCTATCAAAGAGCAAGGCTAACCAATGGAGAATAAGACCTTAGGGTTAGCTTCATTGAACACCTCCAATAATGTGTGTAAAAGTCCTTTGACCTTAGGTAAGCTAGGGATGAGCTTGAGGCGGGAACCCGGTCCAAGCTCGAGATGCTTGTCATGCTTGAGGTGCTTGATTAAGGTGCTTGAGGTGCCTGACCTGCTACATGCTTGAGGTGCTTGACTTGCTACTTGATTAAGGTGCTCGAGGTGCTTTGACATGCTTGCCTGAGATGCTTGTGGAAAACCCCTAGTTCAAGTGCATTGTCATGCTTGATGACTAAGGTGCTTGAGCACCAAAAGTCAAAAGTATCCCTACAAGAGGGGGGGCGATCCCTTTTGCTTGTAATGCCTCTGCTTATTGATTGGCTAGGCCTAGAGGGGTCCAATGAGCTTCAAGCAAGAGCTACAAGGGGGGGTCCACCCAAGCAAGATAGGGATTGCTTAGGGGGTATACACACCCACACACACTCACAAACACTCTCATTGTGTGCTATGCAAAGTGCAAGATCTCCCTCTCCTTCTCGAAGCAAGTAGAGGTTGAGAGCCTACACCAACACTCTTGGCTATGGAGTGCAAATCCACCAAGAGACATGTTCAAATGCTTAAGCTTGCCATCTCCTTCTTCTTCATTACTATGCTATTATGTATGCTAGCAACAAGAGTATGATAAGTGAGGAACTAATTCTTTCTCCTATGAAATGTTTCTTCTTCCTCTTCCCTACCCTTATTCCTTGCTAGCTCTCTCCACCTTCGAAGGTGTTTTGAGGTCTTCGGACTGAGGCTTGGGATAGTTAAAGCTTCTTCAAGTTTATGTTATGTTTGTGATGCATGAAGCTTTTCATCTTCATTGCATCACCTAGGTCACAAGGAACACAAGACTGTATTGTAACAAGTCTCTCTTAATGGGAGAGAAATCATAATACAAATGCCTATTGGAGGGGGGACCGGCTCCACATAAATCAGAGTCCTCAACTGTTGTCATGTTCTCTAAATTCTCTCTCTTGCAAAGTATTGTTCATGCCATGTTAACTAATTGCTATGATTATGGTGCTATCTTCAATTATGTTCACCCGTTATGCTCACAAAGTTATTTCTCAAAAGCACTCTTATTAATTTCCGTTATTCTCAAGTAAATAGGCCAATTCCATTACATTGGTATCAGAGCATTTGGTTTCTCTTTCTTGCTTAGAATAGAGGTCCTTAAGCCTATAAATGGTTGATGTTGTTAATTATATTAGGGTAAGTGGAACTGGGATCTATTATCGTTTTGTTGAGCCACTATGTGGGGGATGGTGCACACCTCGGGAGCTTTGGAATTAATAATGGAGTCTTTTTAGACTTGCCTATGGCTTTACCATTATTGAGCCATAAGAAGTCCAAAAGGAGCTAGCCCTTGGCAACTTCTGTGCTATGATAGACCTACTCCTCTACACTCTCTATAATTAACCACTTCGAGCCTTGGGTGTAGATACTTAAGAGCCGATTTTCAAAGGCTAGAGGAGTGGCAACTAAGGTTTTGAATTGCACAAAGCATACACTAAGTACATACATTTAAATTTTGTTAACATGGCTGACAATAATCAAGAGGTAGAATGAACATTGATAGCTTTGATTTTGCACATGAAGGTGCTAATGATGATGCTCCCATGTTTGTGAATTATATCGTCACTAGGCAGCAAGCACGCTATGCAAAACCCTGTTTTGCAAGCCGAAGCTACTCAACAACTTCGTGCTTATGGAATTTCCCTTCCTCTCCAAGAGGAGAGGAGCTTAGGAGGCCTCTTGAAGGAGAGAGAGCTTAGGGAATTTCCCTTTGAAGATTTCCCTTCCTCTTCAAGAGGCCTCCTAAGCTCTCTCTCCTCTTGGAGAGGAGGGAAATTCCATAAGCACGAAGTTGTTGAGTAACTTCGGCTTGCAAAGCAGGTTGCCCATAGCTTGCTGCAACCTAGTGACGATAGATTCACAAACATGGGAGCATCATCATTAGCACCTTCATGTGCAAAATCAAAGCTATCAATGTTCATTCTACTCCCTTTGATTGGGGAAGTTGAGGCTTCATGTCCAAAGCTATGTCGACAAAGAAGATTTCTTCATCTCTCATCTCCAACATCAGGATGTTATCCTAGGGGCACCATGGTTTGATCGCATGCGCATGGCATGAAGTTCCCTGAAAGGAGAATCTACTTCACCTACAGGGGAAAGAACATGTATATAGATGCTAGTGAGCGTGGTCGCACTATTCCACTTGTAAATCCTCTTGCTTTTGATAAGTCAATGAAGAGCTCAGTTTCTGCGTACATGATTTTTGTCAAAGAGTCTCTAAAAGCTACTAATGTTTCATCAAATGTAAATGATAGGAATCAAGAAGAGTTAGACTTGTCTAATTTTCTAAAAGGATTCCAAGATGTGTTCATCGATGATATCCCTATGGACTTACCTCCAAAACGAGGGGACGATGACCATCGTATTGAGCTCCTTCCTGGAAGCTCACCACCTAACAAGCCTCCTTATCGAGTCTCACAAGCTCAACAAGAGGAGATCATGAGGCAAGTACAAGAGCTGGTAGACAAAGGGATGGTGAGTCCTAGTTCCTCTCCCTTTTGTTCTCCAGTCCTTTTAGTGCAAAATAAAGATGGTACATACCGTATGTGTGTGGACTATTGAGCACTAAACCATATTACTATCAAAAACAGATTTCCCGTACCTCGGGTAGAAGATTTGTTTGATAAGCTACAAGGCTCTACCTACTTCAGTAGGATTGACCTTAAGAGTGGCTATCATCAAATAAGGATAGTAGATGAAGATATCTTAAAGACCGCGTTTCGCACAACGTTTGGTCTTTATGAATATCTAGTCATGCCTTTTGGCTTGACTAATGCACCATCTACGTTCAATCGTTTGATGGAGAAAATTTTTAGACCATATCCTAAATTCACTGGAGTGTTCTTTGATGATATCATCATCTACTCCAAGTCTTTGGAGGAACATAAGCAACATCTCCAAAATATTTTTCAAGCATTGAGGGAGAAAAAGCTTTATCTCAACCAAAAGAAAAGCGAATTCTTCCTTCAAGAGATTCAAATACCTAGGTCATATTATCTCTAAAGATGGTATCCAAATGGATCCATCAAAGTTAGAGGTAATAAAAGCATGGCCTAACTCAAGAAATCTACATGAGCTAAGAAGCTTTGTTGGTATGTGCGCATAATATAGACACTTCATAGCAAAATTCTCTCCAGTAGCAGGACCACTACACGACTTAACTAAGAAGAACGTTAAGTTTGTATGGACTGCTAAGGAGTAAAATGCTTTTGAAAAGCTCAAAGAGAAACTTACTTCCCAACCATTCCTCGTGCTTTCGGATCTCTCAAAGCCATTTGAGGTCCAATGTGATGCTTGTGGTGATTGCCTTGGAGCAGTTTTGTTTCAAGAAGGGAATGCCATAGCATATGAGAGCCGAAGGCTCAATATTGATGAACAAGTCTTGGGCATTTATGAGAAAGAGCTTTTAGATGTTCTACATGCCCTAGACACATGGAAGCACTACCTATTGGGGACTCAATTTATCCTACGAACCGACCACCGAAATCTCAAGTATTTCATGATGCAAACCAAGCTTTCCGACAAACAAATGAGGTGGGCAAATTTTCTTTTGCAATTTAATTTCCATATTGCTCACATAGCTGGTAAGCACAATCAAGTTGCTGATGCACTTTCACGACGACCAAAAGTTAATGCGGTGTCTATAGCTACTCACAATGATCTATCCTCTATGATAGATGAGTATGCTACTGACCCTGACTTTAGAGACATAATGTCAGCCCTTGCTTTGGGGAAGAAAGAGGAACCATTCACCTTGCAGGATGGTTATCTTCTCCACGGAAATAGGCTATGTGTTACCCATTCCCTTCGTGAGAAATTTATGTATGAATCCCATGCTCCTCCATATGCGGGGCATAGAGGTATTCAACCTGCTCTCCGAGGAGTAGAGACGTACTTCTATTGGCCTACCATGAAAGTGGACATACAAGAGTATGTATCAAAATGTGTAGTATGCCAAAAGACCAAGTATGATAGAGAGAAGCAACCTGGATTACTCCAGCCATTGCCTATTCCAAATTCACCATGGGAGAGTATATCCATGGATTTCATCTTTGGATTACCCAAGTCTGTCCATGGGAATATAGGAATATGGACAATAGTCGACAGGTTTAGCAAGCAAGCACATTTTATTCCTGTCAAAAAGACTATTAAGGCACATCAAATGGCAACTCTCTTCATATCTCAGATTTTCAAGCACCATGGATTACCCACATCCATTGTGTCAGATAGAGATCCTAGAATGACCAGTAATTTCTGGAAAGGTCTCTTTGAAAATCTAGGAACAAGATTGAATTTCTCTTCGTCCTATCACCCACAAACGGATGGCCAAAGTGAGATAGCCAATCTTACGATACTCGATTTACTCAAGACTTATGTTACCGAAGTAGATCAATGCTCACAATGGGAAAAGTACTTACCTCTTGTAGAGTATGCCTACAATAATACTGTACATACTTCTACAGGAAAAGCACCTTTTGAGATCATTGAGGGAAGACCTAAAAGTCCCTTGCTACTCAAAGTACATGGGAAGATCTTTGCCGCCGATGAGTATAGCCGTGACCTACAAGAATCTTTTCAAAAGATTAGGGAGGCTATATCCATCTCTCAACAAAGGCAAAAAGCTCTTCTGATAAGCACAGAAGAGCCTTAATGTTCAAAGAAAATGATTGGGTCTTACTCAAGTTTCCTAAGGCTCGATTAAGGCAAACGACGGACAAAAATCCTACGGGCCATCAAAAGTATTATGCAAACTAGCAAAAAGATTCTATGGTCCTTTCCAAATCTTGAAGCCCATCAATGAGACGGCTTATCAACTCAAGTCGCCCAACCATTGGCTCATACACAATGCCTTTCATGTAAGCCTACTTAAGCCCTACAAAGGAGATCCACCAACTGAACCAATTATTGAAGACCCTCCCGAAGTTGAAGACCAACAAGAGGTGCTACAACCCGAAGTTGTCCTTCGGCATGAAGACAAGGTACTACGACATGGTAAGATTATCCGACGGTATCTTATTAAGTTCAAAAATTATCCTTTTGAAGATGCTAGATGGATGCAAGGAGTACAGCTTAAGGATAGTATGAACCTTGTCAATGCTTACAATGCTACATTAGAGTAAGCAAATGTACAAATTTCTTTTGAATGACTCATGGTTTTGTCTTATAAGACTAGTCCTCTTTTTAATTGTGCACAGTATACATGCTTAGAATCATGTTTGTGATAACGACGTCTCTCAAACACCAAGTAGAATTTATCACTCTACTTTGGGAGAATGAAATGGACTAAAGACCAGACATGCTTGCGGCAGCTATGTCTCCCAAGCACCAAATGGATTAGTCATCCATCTTCAAAAGATGTCGTAGGGTAAAAAGGGATCCTCTACCTGCTAAGTGAGATTGACTAATGACTAAGGCGTTATCTCTTCTACCTCATAGTCGAGGACGACTATGATTTCAAGAGAGAGGTAATGTCATAAAATCTAATATCTAACAAACCCAAATTATTTTCTCATATTAAATTGATCACTTAATGTGGGAGAATAAACGGGAACAAGTGTTAAGATATAGACATGTGCTTATAGATCTATCTCAACACGGGGCCAATGGTAAAGGGGCCCAAATGAGAGATGGTCTATCAAAGAGCAAGGCTAACCAATGGAGCATAAGACCTTAGGGTTAGCTTCATTGAACACCTCCAATAATGTGTGTAAAAGTCCTTTGACCTTAGGTAAGCTAGGGCTGAGCTTGAGGTGGGAACCCGCCCAAGCTCGAGATGCTTGTCATGCTTGAGGTGCTTGATTAAGGTGCTTGAGGTGCTTGACCTGCTACATGCTTGAGGTGCTTGACTTGATACTTGATTAAGGTGCTCGAGGTGCTTTGACATGCTTGCCTGAGATGCTTGTGGGAACACCCCTAGTTCAAGTGCATTGTCATGCTTGATGACTAAGGTGCTTGAACACCAAAAGTCAAAAGTATCCCTACAAGAGTGGGGGCGATCCATTTTCCTAGGGGATAGAGAGAGAACACACACTCACACACACAAGGAAGGCCCAAGCTTGAAGAGGCAGCAGGGACACATGTCAGGCCCCTACCTATGTTACCTTCATGAGATGCCTGAAGCCTACTGGTTGGCCACCCAAGGGGTCCAATAGTAAATTAGGAGATTAATTAATTGATTTAGCATTTATCTAGCCCTCTCTCTCAAAGTGGAAAGGGGGACACTTGTCTCAAGGCTACCCCTATTGCTTGTAATGCCTCCTGCTTATCATTGGCTAGGCCTGGAGGGGTCCAATGAGCTTCAAGCAAGAGCTACAAGGGGGGGTTGACCCAAGCAAGCTAGGGGGTTACGTAGGGGGTATACTCACCCACACACACTCACAAACACTCTCATTGTGTGCTATCCAAAGTGCAAGAGCTCCCTCTCCTTCTCGAAGCAAGTAGAGGTTGAGAGCCTACACCAACACTCTTGGCTATGGAGTGCAAATCCAACCAAGAGCCATGCTTCAATGCTTAAGCTTTCCATCTCCTTCTTCTTCATTACTATGCTATTATGTATGCTAGCAACAAGAGTATGATAAGTAAGGAACTAATTCTTTCTCCTATGAAATGTTTCTTCTTCCTCTTCCCTACCCTCATTCCCTGCTAGCTCTCTCCACCTTTGAAGGTGTTTGAGGTCTTGGGACTGAGGCTTGGGATAGTTAAATCTTTCTTCAAGTTTATGTTATTTTTGTGATGCATGAAGCTTTCCATCTTCATTGCATCACCTACGTCACAAGGAACACAAAGACTGTATTGTAACAAGTCTCTCTTAATGGGAGAAATCATAATACAAATGCCTATTGGAGGGGGGACCGGCTCCACATAAATCCGGTCCTCAACTGTTGTCATGTTCTCTAAATTCTCTCTCTTGCAAAAGTATTGTTCATGCCAAGTTAACTAATTGCTATGATTATGTTGCTATCTTCATTTATGTTCACCCGTTATGCTCACAAAGTTATTTCTCAAAAGTACTCTCATTAATTTCCGCTATTCTCAAGGTAAATAGGTCAATTCCATTACATCTCAAAGGGTGTAATTAGTTTTTTTGGAATCAAGATTGCACCCATATTTTGGCCCGCGTGGTGTTAATTTCCCCTTCCCTTGCTCTCTTTCTCTTGCTCTCATTTGTGCCGTGTGGTGTTGGCAGTGTGGAGGTGTGTGTGCCCCCCGAACCAACAACATGTGTGTGTGCACAGAGAGAGAGAGAGTAAGAGGATTCATGTCTGTTGAGAGAGTCAAGATCATTCAAAGTGGTATGTGCATGTGGGTGGGTGATCTTGTTAGTGGTAGGTGCATCGGGTAGAGTGCAGGGGAGGTGAAAATTGTCTTTTTTGAAGGTGTTTTTGAGAGGACAGGGGTGTTGTGAATACCCTGATCTATATAGGGGTAGATGTTTGTGTGTCAGGTTTGTTCCCCATTCACCCTCTCCCTCTTTTGGTGCCCTCACTAAGGAGCACACTAATTGCTCCTAGTTAAGTGAGGAGAAACAGTCTTTGGTGTTAGTCGACATGGCATCTCGAAGCTATGGGCCGATTTTTACAGGTGAAGAGAATCTTGATGAGTGCGTTGTAGACTTTGAGCTGTATATGTTGTCATTGTGTATGCTGAACGAGGACAGCAAGATGCAAACATTTCCTTTGGTGATGTGCACGAAGGCAAAGGTATGGTACGAAGCTTTGGAAGGTGAGCCAAGGCATGCTTAGCCGGCTCTACGGACACGTTTTCTACATGATTTCCACAAAGAGACGTCCCCATTTGAGATGGATGCCAAACTAAAGGTGCTCAAGCAGGATGTAAGTGATCAGTTCAATTTGTTTTTGGATCGTTTTGAAGTGTGTTGGGCAAAGTTAGCAGGTGCCATGCAATTGTCCAATGACGACTACTTCAAATTGGATAAATTCATGGCATGCCCGCATCCTAAAGTGAGGGAGAAGGCGGATTTTAGACCCCAGAAAACTACAATGGTGCAGTGGCCATTACAAAGGCAAAAACCAAGAAAATAAAAAAGAAGATTGAGCGGGGCATGTCCAGTTATGAAGCGATGGTGCCTATCCAACCTCAGGGTCTAAGGGATGATGTTCATGATGAGAACCATGAAAACCGTGGTGTAGCCGTTGGGCCACAAAATTGGGTGCAAACAGTGCAGGATTTGACTGAGAAAATGCAAGAATTGTGGCTAAGGGTGATAGATAGAGGTCAACCAAGAGGAACAAGGGGCAGGGCAAGGCCACTACCCACAGCAAGTATTACAATTGTGGTGAACAAGGACACTAAGCACCAAATTGCCCTCATCCGCTAAGGGAAAGAGGTGGTATTTATCTAGTGTTTGGCAGAGGTAGAGGCCGAGCACAGCTCAATGGCCCGAGGAAGTAGGTAGTTGAGAATCAGGTGCAGCCAACTGCTCCGGATGGTGGTGAAGTCCCTAGGGTGAACATCATCGGAGTGGATAAGCAAGATGTTGAGGTTTTGGCCAACAAAAGATCAAGGATGGAAAGGGAGACAAAAATCGAGCAGGAAACGAGGGCCTGTAGAAGTAAAGAGAAAGTGTATGAAGGCAAGGAGCAGCCCAAAACTAGTAAGAAGAGGACGCATTGCAAGATCAAGTAAGCCGACTTTCAACTAGGGTGCGGCTACCCCGAATACGACTTGGTAAGCGATGTTCAAAATCAAAAGGCTAACATTACCTTTGGTCAATGTTGGCTTTGAATCCCAAGTTGCAAAGACAATGGTCTACAAGTGTCAGCACAAGGTTGCCAAAGAATAAGGGAAATGTGCATGCAACGCAAAACATGGCATTGAGAGTGGATAGCCCGACATATGTCCTTCCTCTAGTGGATGCGGTCATTGAAAAGAGGATGCAGGTTCAGGACTATATAGACGGTGAAGCACATGTTTGCATCATGACGGAGGCTGTTATGAAGGAAACATGTGTCGAAGGAGTAGCTAAATTGAATGTACACATGAGAATGGCTAACCATTCCAAAGCCAGGGGTTTGGGTGTGGATCAAGATGTAAGAGTGAAGGTGATGGACATTGAGTACCTAATCAATTTCTTTGTGATGAAAGCAGATGATAATGCTTATCCAATCATCTTAGGTAGGCCATGGCTACTTGCAATAGGGGCTAAGCAGGATTGGGGGAGTAGGGTATTTACCTTGCCTGACAAAGAGAGAGGGAGACAGGTGGTGCTTGATTTGAAGACCAAAGATATCCGTTTTCACCCTGTGGCGGCAAAAGATGAAGATGATACGACAAGCTATGAATACAAGACCGAGACAGCCTATGATGAAGGCTACATAGTTACTGAGGAAGAGAAAAGCGAGGATGATATGCTAAAGATGGATGCCGACTTGTTCGGGTTCACTGTTGAAGGATCCCATGTAAAAGGAGAGGTGCAACAACAGGTTCATGGCATAGGTGCAAAGGAGGTAACTACTATGCTAAGCAAGATTTGACCAAGCAAGAGAGAGAAGGCTGCGTCGAGTTATGTGCCTCTTTTTTGAATTTATTTGTGATGCAGTACGAGGATCTACGAGGAGAAAAGGGTTCACAACACAATATAGTTCTTAAAGAGGGGTGCAAACCAAAGGCACAGAAGCTTAGGAGGTTAGGGGAGATTCAAATGGAGGCTCTTTGGCAGGAGATTAACCAATCATCAGATGCAGGTATCATATACCCGTGAAGGAATAGGAGTGGGTTTCTCTGGTGGTTATCACCCCTAAGAAGAATGGGAAATGGTGGGTGTGCGTCGACTACAAGCCATTGAATGTGGCAACCAAGAGAAACAACTACCCTCTGTCATTCCAAGGTGAAATCTTAAATCAAGTGCCAAGTCATGAGAGGTACTCTAATATGGATGGATTTTTAGGATAATTTCAGATAGGGATTGCTCTTGAAGACCAGCTGAAGACGAGGTTTATCTCTCCATGGGGATCCTTTGCCTCGCAGGATGCCATTGGGTTTGATGAATGCCTATGCCACCTTCCAAGACTGGATGAATAGAGTGTTTGGTCCCTACTTGGGCAGGTTCATTAGAGATTTTATGGATAACATTGGATGTTATAGCTCAAGGGCGAATCAATTGTCAAAGTGCGGCTATGTTTTCAAAGACTTGATGAAGAAGGAGGTCAGTTGAATCCTAAGAAGTGCAAGCTAGCACAACCTTGGGCATAGTTGCTAGGCCATGTGGTGTCATAAAATGGAATTGAGGCATATCCGGAGAAGGTCAAGGCGCTAGTCTTGATGGAGCCTCCCTGTAGTGTGCCAGGCTTGGCCTCCTTTGTACATAAGCTCAAGTACTTGTCACGTTTTTTTTGGATGTTGTCACAGTATGTGTATCCTCTCCAAAAGGGGGCTCAACAGGTGCATGGCTTTGAATGGGATGAATATTCTCATGAAGCTTTTGGCACGTGAAATAAATTTTGTGTCAGTTGCCAACTGTTTGCCCTCCAAGTCAAGAGGATGATTTCTATGTGGCAATGACAGTAGGTACCGTGGCTCCTTAGCCTGCACGTAGGCCAATGGGCAAAGGGCCGGTTTGTTGCTCCAACCAATCCGTGCCTATTGGGGAGGTATTACTACAAAAGGTAGGAAGGAGATATATACCTATCTACTTCAAAAGTAGGGTAATAAGTTGTGGAGAGGTTACTTACACTGAAGTGTAGCAGTGGGTCATGGCAATGGTTTTTGCTTGCAGGAACTTCAAAGTGCACCTCATTGTGCATAAGTTCTATGTGTTGACAACTAACAAACTGTTGCCTAAAGTGGTGTTGCACTTAAAGCTAGGGAAGCAGATCATGAAGTAGGTGATAGAGTTGCAGGAATTTGAGTTTGAGTTCAAGATTGACCATACAAGTCGGTCCCATTTGGTGGACATTTTGGTCAGCAAGGCCATAGATTTGCCAATTTATCCAAGAGTGTACGAGATGAAGCCAGAGAGGAGCCAGACCTAGTGGGAGCTTTTACCATGTGGTTTGATGGTGCATATAGGAGGGTGATAAAGAAAGTTGGTGGAGGTGTGGTGATACGCGATCCACACGGTAAGGTAATATTCTCAAAAGCCTATGATTTGGAGGATGTCCATACCAACAATGAAGCGGAATATCTCGCACGCCATCTAGGTTTGGAAAAATGCATTGAGTTTGGCATTTCCAGGTTGGTGGTCAAAAGTGATGCATTATTGGTCATCAAGCAACTGATAGGCCAATGGCAGGTAAAGCAATATTCCTTAAAGCATTGATTATTTTCCATCAAAAAGCTATTAAAGTTCTTTAGAGAAATCCAGTTCAAGCATGTGAAGAGAGAGCACAACCAAGAGTCAAACCAGCTAGCAAGTAGTAAGGTGCAGATACATGTCAAGAGCTTATATGTGGCCCAGGTAGGGAGTTATTAAAGGATGTGGAAGATTTTTTGAGTACAGGGTAGTGTCCTCAAGGTTTGTTTAAAATGTAGAGGAGGAGGATAGTTCAAAAAGCCCAGGTAGGGAGTTATTGAAGGATGTGGAATATTTTTTGAGTACAGGGTAGTGTCCTCAAGGTTTGTTTAAACTGTAGAGGAGGAGGATAGTTCAAAAAGCTCACAAATTTACATTAGTAGGTGAAGACCTAATGACCTACAGTACAGAAGGGGTGCTGAGGAGAGTGCTCTATAAAGAAGAGATAACTTGGTGCTGGAGCAATGTCATGAGGAAAGCGGACACTAGGGGAAATGTCAAGTATTGTTTCAAGTGTTGAGAGCGGGTTTTTGGTGGCCTTCAGTAATGAGGGATGTGCACTATTGGTGCAAGACCTGCCATGAATGCCAGACTATAGGAGGCGTTTGGTAGCTGAATCACAAGGGGCCATTGTCGCTCAAAATGCTTTTGAGAAGTGGGGTTTGGATGCCATTGGTCCACTCCCTAAGTCTACAAGTGGCAAGAAGTATGTTGTGGTAGCCATCGACTACTTTACAAGGTGGGTCGAGGCCAAAGCTGTGAAGGAGGTAAATGCACAGGTTGTAGAGCACTTTGTTTTTTAAAACATTTGTTGCCGTTTTGGGGTTCTGTGGGTGCTCATTTTTTATAGAGGCCAAGGATTTAGAAGCAATCTTATGCAGTCATTGGTGGAAAAACTAAAGATTCAGCATCGGTTTTCCTCACCTTATCGTGCCCAATGCAATGGTTTTATGGAGAGTGACAACGGACAAATCATCAAGATGCTGACAAAGGATGTGTATAAGCAAGAGATTGAATGGGAGATCAATCTACAAAAGTGCCAATGGGACTACATGACGTCCTACAAAGTGGCGACCAACTTTATTCCATTTGAGTTGGTTTATGATAAGGAGGCAGTGCTGCTAGTACATGCACAGTTGGGTGCTTTGAAAGGTATGTGGAACATCAATGCCACTCTAGAAGTTTTCTTACAAGATAGGATTGTCGGCCTTGAGGCATTGCAAATGGATAGGAAAGGAGCAGCAGACTACTACGTGAAGCACCGAGAAAGACGAGTTGCCAAAGTCAATGAGAGTCTACAAAAAAAAAAGATAGAGGAAGGGGATCTAGTAATGAAGTATGAGAGCTACTTGGACTTCACCTTCCAGAAGAAATTCAAGAAGAAATGGACGGGTCCGTACAAAGTGCGAAAGGCCTTTTTGCACCTATCAGCTAGTGAGAGCTAATGGTAAGCTTCTCAGGCATAGGGTAAATAGTGTATGGCTCAAGCTGTACTTTGATAGAGGAGTGTTGCCAGCCAGATGTGAGTTAGGTTATGACTAGGGGGGTTGGGCAACCCACTTGAAGGGACTCAAGAGTAGCAGATATACAATTTTGTACATATCATACATATTGTGCATATGGTTGGGTGCTTTTTAGTGTGCTTGGGTGTTTGCAAAGTGCTACAAGTTTCAAGTTCAATAAGGGTACTTTTGGTTGAACATGAATGTTCAATAGGGGGGTGGGTAATGATGGTGCACCCAAAGTCGGTCTGTGCGAGAACGTGCTCTATGCCAAGCTATGGGTGCTAGCAGGCACACGACAAAGGGCCAAGGACAATGTGGAGGACCTGGGTAGGCAAATGATTGTAGAAGTGTATGTTTAATGCAGATTTTTTGGTCAAAAATGCCCCAAAATGGTCCGATCGGTGTGGGAGGTAAAGGTGCCCGAGATGCTGATTTGATGCTCTAGAATATGGTTTTCGAGATGCTATGCAAGTTGATCTAGACAACTCACGGAGTCCCGGTGTGAAATTTATGATTGCCCAAAGACGAAATGCTTTGCACATCCCCGACGGGCAGGGCAGGTATAGACAGGTGGCCAAAACTAGGATCAATGGATACACCTGTAAAGCTCGATCTGTGGAGCATGCCGATCTTTTTGGATTATCAATCGGGCTTCAAACAAGCAAGTTATGGCCTGTGGAATATTTGTCAGGGGTCGGGTATGTGCTCACCGAGCCACGTTGGTAAGTGCACCGACAAGAGTTCTTTTAAACTCGCTAGAGTTCTGAAAAATTGCATGCAAGGTGGAAAGTCATCCGAAATTTGTGGCTCGTTAATCGAAGTCATGAGCACCGGGATACGCCCATTTCAAGCTGGCAAGCAAACACGACGGAGGGGAATGGGGTTTTGCCTAGCTTTTATGACTCATTATTCTAGGCCATGGGACAGATCGTATGTAGCGAAGTTCTTGGGGTTTGGAGGCAATAAAGTGAAGCTCCAGTGTGAAATGGCACGGTGAGTATTGGTGCGTCCGAGCAAGTGCGGACACCGACAGCATGGGAAGCATATGCTAAAAGAAACCCTTTGATTATCAAGGGGAAAAGGAATAGTGGCTAGAGATTAAAAAAAAGCATGAAAGGCCCAATACTTAAGGGGAGGGAGGGGGGGGGGGGGGGGGGGGGGGGGGGAAAGGAGGCTTGTGTTACAAGAGGGCAATAGCGCCCTTGTAGCGCAGGGCGCTATGGCTTAGAAAAGGATCTTTTTTAGGAGGTGAAGAAAAAATAAGAAGAACCTAGCAAGGCAGCGGTTTCGAAAAAGAGAAGGGCTTTTCTTTTTGCAAAAGAAGGGGCTTGGTGGGAGAAGAATAATTGGAAGAAGAAGGAGCGGACCGTGCAGGGGGTGGTCGAAACGACACGAGGAAAGTTGTCGAAGCGACACCAGGTGGTGGAACATCGCGTAGCATCTTCGAAGTAAAATAGTCGAAACATTTTGCCAAAGTGCTTCCTCGCATGGGGGAGGACGATAAGAGTTTAGAAGCGGGTTAGTGGCTCTTGGACAAAGAGAAGGGTTCATCAAGCAGCACAAAGTATCTTGGGAGCCTCTTGTATAGAGGGTTGCGTCTGTGGAGCGAAACATAGTTTTTTCATTATGGGATAGCCATGGTCATGGTGTCTCGAAGGACTGTAATTAGATTTTTTGGAATCAAGATTGCACCCATCTTTTGGCCCGTGTGGTGTTGATTTCCCCTTCCCTTGCTCTCTTTCTCTTGCTCTCGTTTGTGTTGTGCGGTGTTAGCAATGTGGAAGTGTGTGTGCCCCAGCGAACCGACAACATGTGTGTGTGCACAGAGAGGGTGAGTAAGAGGAGTCGTGTGTGTTAAGAGGGTCAAGATCAATCGCAGTGGTGTGTGCATGTGGGTGGGTGATCTTGTTAGCGGTAGGTGCATCGGGTAGAGTGCATGCGAGGCCCTGCTAGTATTTTTTTTTTTTTGAAGGTGTGTCTGAGAGGAGAGGTGTGATGTGAATACCCTGAGTTATATAGGGACAATTGTTTGTGTGTTGAGTGTGTTCCCCATTTCCCCTGTCTAACGTATATGAGCAGGATATTGAGTGGGAAACAAATTTTGAGAAGTGTCTATGGGCGTACAAGACCTTCTACAAAGTGGCTACAAACTTCACTCCATTCGAGCTAGTCTATGGTAAGGAGGTTGTATTTCCAGTGCATGCACAACTAGGTGCTTTGAAAGGTATGTGGCGTGTCAATGACCCTCAATAGGAGGTTCTACAGGATCCGATAGCTAGTCTAGAGGCTTTGCAAATGAACAAGGAGGTAGCAACGGACTACTATGTGAAGCAGGGGGAGAAGCGTATTGCTAAGTTCAATCAGAACTTCCGATATAGGAAGATAGAGGAGGGAGACCTTGTGATGAAGTACAAGAGTTGCTTGGTTTTCATGTTTCATAGGTCCATACAAAGTGTAGAAGGCCTTCCCAAATGGGACCTATTAGCTGGTAAAAGAAAATTGTAAGCTTCTTCGGCATAGGGCAAATGGTGTGCAACTGAAGCTTTATTTTGAAATAAGTCTAGTGCCTGAGGTGCATTAGATTGTAGCTAAGGGGGGGTGGGCAACCCACCCAAAGTATGTGGTGTGAAAAGGACATAAATATTTTGTACATAGCCTATACATAGGGTTGTGGTTTTGCAAGTGCTTTAAGTTGTCAATTTGGTGTGCCGGTTTTTAAAGTACTCGCAATGCCAAGGTCGATGTCTAGCATTCCATATATGTGTTCTTTTTGATGTGTGACGAAGGTGATGGTCACAAGAGGATCTCAACAAGAATAAGGACAACTTTTAGCTACTAAAGAAATAATTCAAGATAGCATGGGCTGACACTCAAATTACTCATTACATGGTACTCTCAGAACCATTCTTTTGATGAGAAATAACTATGTCAGTATTTTGTTTGCTGAATAGATGTGCTTTATTTGCAGCACATCATTTTCAACCATTTAGCATACTTTATTTAAAAGTACGGAAATCAAGGCATATGGAATACCCATGGCTTGAAAAGTCTCATTACATGGCAAGGATCAATGCCTACTTCAGACACACCCAACATGGTGGCTGTGTTGAGACAAGGCAAACAATTTGAAAGATCTATTCCAATGGTTCTACCATAGAATCCTTCATCGCATGGAGTAGAAGCAAATATTGTCATCTTTAGCAACAACATAAGAAATTGGACATTTACAACAAAAAAATTTAACTCTCAGAGGCTTTCGAGTGCATCTTCTTGTAATTAGGAAGCACAAAAACTTTTTGGTTGTTCTCATCAAAGAATCTTGAAATATGGGGTTGCTCATAGCATTGAATGGTATACCACATGCCACGAAATCTTGTGTCCATTTCAAGTGAAACTTAAGCAAACCCACTGATTATCTAACTCTTCATACAATATTTGTATATTAGATGATGCTAGGGCCAGCTACTGACATTGAAGCATGCCCATCAAGAGGAGTCAATTGAGAAGGATATTGCTCATTTTCTTGCTTAAACACATGATCCATCTCCTCATTTTCGACGAACATTTCAACATCCTAAAATTTATTATAGGAGTCCTTTGCTTTTATCTTTCATATCAATAATCTGCTCTTCAATGCGAGCATACTTTGGAACTTCTAACATGAATATCTTTTGGCAAGGCTGTATACTTTTTCACATTTCCAAGGACTTTAAACAAATGCTCTTTGATTCTAGCCGCAATACCACTGAACTAGTGGCCACAAGAATTGCATTTCAATCAAGATGTATTCTTCTTGGTATACGGCTCATGCACATAACTCCACTCGTGTCCTTTCACCATGTTGCATAAGGATAGTTTGTTGGCAGCAACAAATTCAGCTATCAATTTTGAGGTCAATCAAAATTTAAGCATCAAACAACACAAGAAGTGCTCCATCTATCAATCTAGTGATCAATATCAATCTACATTATCAATTAGAATCACTCTCTATCTACCAATCTCATGATCAAAACCAATCTACAAAGTGCTACATTATTAATTTACAATAAGCAATGATGGTCTATCTTTCTCTATGTAACAACTCATGACAATCAATCCACATCGTTTCAAATGAAGAATGACATAATTATTTATAACAAAACATTTCAATCACAATGTTCACATCCTACTACATCCATTTATCTAAAGTGTAAGCTTTTGGCTTTCACACATTACAATAATTGATAATCTTAATCGCTTATAAAAAACAATACATATAAATCACACCATATCACATTGGACTATATTGATTTATCTAAAATGCAAGCTTACGGCTTTCACACATTATAATATTCAATAATATTAATCAAGTCTTGAAAATGATTATCTTTATTTAATGATAATCAATTGCAGACCTTGATGATTACCATATCTATCTGAAATGCGAACTTAAAATTCTCACACTCTGGATAGATCTTTGAGCGCTTATCTATCTACAGTTCAAGCATGTGTACAATCATAGAGTATAATAGATCTTGTAATCCAGATAGAGATAATTAAATATCAATATATTTGGACATGATATTCCTAAATTTGAATTTCAGTGAGAGCGTAGAGTAATTTCTCTACACAAGACTAAAAAACATCTACCTATGTTCACTTTAAAGTGAGAAAATGTTTGCACCTCAAAATCGAGCACTAAAATAGATAAAATAACATCTATTATATTATATTTGACAAATTGATTACCTCATGTAAGAGTACATTGTGCACACAACAACAACACCTAAATTATATCACTAATTCACTTCCAAGTGTCAGTTAACTTAGCACATAGCAAGTGACTTCTATAAAACAAACACCTTGGAAAGAGTGAGAGTCTGAGCTCTACACAACATACAAGGCTTATACTATTTGACCATGTAGATTTTTCTTTTGTCAAATTCAAATAAATAATTTAAATTATTTTTTATCAATTTTATTTTAAAATAATTTAATTGAATTTTAATGGATTTAAAAAGTCAAAGATTTTTATTTTTATTTTTTTGCTTCGCTCGTGGATTACCTTTTATGTGCTCAAGAGGACGCACTGCCTCCTTATATACAGTTTTTTTCAATCGAATTATCTTTGATCGATCAATCAAAATACTTTTTGATATTAAAAAATTCAATCAAAAAACTATTGAGTTGTATGGGAATCGGATTTTCCTAATGTGGCACCATATAAAACGCACATATAATTTGGGCCAACATATAATACACCTATTATTTGCTTATTATTTATCTCGCAAATAACAAATAATGCTACTTAGTATATATACCTTGTCTAACTAGACTATGGTTGACAAATATATACATAGCTTGTGATCAATATGATCCTATCTTTGGGAGAGTTCAAGCATGTGTACAATCATAGAGTATAATAGATCTTGTAATCCAGATAGAGATAATTAATATCAATATATTTGGACATGATATTCCTAAATTTGAATTTCAGTGAGAGAGTAGAGTAATTTCTCTACACAAGACTAAAAAACATCTACCTATGTTCACTTTAAAGTGAGAAAATGTTTGCACCTCAAAATCGAGCACTAAAATAGATAAAATAACATCTATTATATTATATTTGACAAATTGATTACCTCATGTAAGAGTACATTGTGCACACAACGACAACACCTAAATTATATCACTAATTCACTTCCAAGTGTCAGTTAACTTAGCACATAGCAAGTGACTTCTATAAAACAAACACCTTGGAAAGAGTGAGTTCTGAGCTCTACACAACATACAAGGCTTATACTATTTGACCATGTAGATTTTTCTTTTGTCAAATTCAAATAAATAATTTAAATTATTTTTTATCAATTTTATTTTAAAATAATTTAATTGAATTTTAATGGATTTAAAAAGTCAAAGATTTTTATTTTTATTTTTTTGCTTCGCTCGTGGATTACCTTTTATGTGCTCAAGAGGACGCACTGCCTCCTTATATACAGTTTTTTTCAATCGAATTATCTTTGATCGATCAATCAAAATACTTTTTGATATTAAAAAATTCAATCAAAAAACTATTGAGTTGTATGGGAATCGGATTTTCCTAATGTGGCACCATATAAAACGCACATATAATTTGGGCCAACATATAATACACCTATTATTTGCTTATTATTTGTCTCGCAAATAACAAATAATGCTACTTAGTATATATACCTTGTCTAACTAGACTATGGTTGACAAATATATACATAGCTTGTGATCAATATGATCCTATCTTTGGGAGAGTTCAAGCATGTGTACAATCATAGAGTATAATAGATCTTGTAATCCAGATAGAGATAATTAAATATCAATATATTTGGACATGATATTCCTAAATTTGAATTTCAGTGAGAGCGTAGAGTAATTTCTCTACACAAGACTAAAAAACATCTACCTATGTTCACTTTAAAGTGAGAAAATGTTTGCACCTCAAAATCGAGCACTAAAATAGATAAAATAACATCTATTATATTATATTTGACAAATTGATTACCTCATGTAAGAGTACATTGTGCACACAACGACAACACCTAAATTATATCACTAATTCACTTCCAAGTGTCAGTTAACTTAGCACATAGCAAGTGACTTCTATAAAACAAACACCTTGGAAAGAGTGAGAGTCTGAGCTCTACACAACATACAAGGCTTATACTATTTGACCATGTAGATTTTTCTTTTGTCAAATTCAAATAAATAATTTAAATTATTTTTTATCAATTTTATTTTAAAATAATTTAATTGAATTTTAATGGATTTAAAAAGTCAAAGATTTTTATTTTTATTTTTTTGCTTCGCTCGTGGATTACCTTTTATGTGCTCAAGAGGACGCACTGCCTCTTTATATACAGTTTTTTTCAATCGAATTATCTTTGATCGATCAATCAAAATACTTTTTGATATTAAAAAATTCAATCAAAAAACTATTGAGTTGTATGGGAATCGGATTTTCCTAATGTGGCACCATATAAAACGCACATATAATTTGGGCCAACATATAATACACCTATTATTTGCTTATTATTTGTCTCGCAAATAACAAATAATGCTACTTAGTATATATACCTTGTCTAACTAGACTATGGTTGACAAATATATACATAGCTTGTGATCAATATGATCCTATCTTTGGGAGAGTTCAAGCATGTGTACAATCATAGAGTATAATAGATCTTGTAATCCAGATAGAGATAATTAAATATCAATATATTTGGACATGATATTCCTAAATTTGAATTTCAGTGAGAGCGTAGAGTAATTTCTCTACACAAGACTAAAAAAACTCTACTATGTTCACTTTAAAGTGAGAAAATGTTTTTCACAATGA
>NC_140945.1:105013596-105096118 GCF_014529385.1 Adiantum capillus-veneris | reverse complement strand
TAAACACAATTTGTTATCCTATGAGTTTGGTGTCAATTAGGGAACCGACCCTATCCCCGAGTACGATGCAAGTCAAGGGCATTAATAAAAAGAAAACTGCTATTCTTGGAGTCCTTCAGACCCCTGTTGTCTATGACAATGGAAGCATAGTGCAGAGGTTTCTAGTCATGGCCGCGGGAGCTATGGAAGGCAACGTAAACCTGGGATGCACGTGGATTTTGGCAACCAAATACACTATTGATTGGGATACTGGTAGTGTCACAACGCAACCACCGACTCTTACCCCTATCATTCAAGCAAAGTCACCTACGTTGCAAACTCTAGCAAAGTTGAAGGATAGCCAACATTCACAAGCCAAGGTGGTTAACTCGTCTTTGCCGGCTACCTATGAACCTAGCACTTCAACACTTGTAGTTGCAGCAAGCAGTAATATTGCAAGTACTCAACATGCACGACCTAAGAGTACATATCAATGGGTCCCCAAGGCCTTACTTCCAACTACCTCAACCCTCCCATCCATTTCAAGAAAAAATTTCCCTGGAAAACCAAGAGCGCGCTCTAGGAGAGTCAAGACCAAATCACGATGGATTCCAAAACGACTAATAGAAGCCCAAGGCTACTATGATGGAAATGAGCAACTTTGGGTACCTAAACGTAAAATGTGTCCTTCCCTATCGACAACAAACCCATATGAGTCAAACAATGTAACGCTAAAGCCAATGGCAGACCGTGGGAAGGGAAAGATCACAGAATACTACACACCTAGTCTAGAGCTAGTTTGGGCTCCAAGGCAAAACCAATTTATTCCACCTAGCTCAGGAAGGGGGAAGTTCCATGAAGCTTCTAGCTCCTCATGTAATACATCCATAGAGGTAAAAGCTTCTACATAGCCTCCACCTACAATAGTGGACCTCCATGAAGCTATAAAGGAATCCACACCTTCCAGTGTTCAAGAATCACCTGATGAACCACTTCAAGTTCGATCCTGGGAGAGTACCTTACCACCCTTGCAACTCGACGAGGCACCTAAGGTAATAGAAAACTACTGGCAAAAATCTTCACCTCTAACAACTTGGAACAACTGGTTTCAAAGGGTGACGACATCATTTCAAACGGTATGATCTACCCAAGGAAGGGGGGAGTGTTTGTGGACATCCATTATTCACTTGCTTCCCTCTCAACCTTTCTCCCTGACCTCTTAATCTCCAATCTTAGGGAATGTATAGATAAAGCCTTAGACTCACAAAAACAAGATAAAAAAGTAAAAGAGCAAGAGCCATAACACAAAATCATAAAAACAAATTATGCACAAGAACACGACCCTTGTAATATTTGCACTCTAACCATCATCTGTTTGCGTGTACAGATATGGTTAGTATGCTAGAGTCATCCACTCCTGCCTTGGGTGAGAGGTACCCTCGTTACTTTTCACAAATATTTCACATAGTCTTTCCGGTGCTTGCATGTGAATGCAATTTGATAGGTACGCTAGCATGTGAGAGGAATTTTGAGGAGTTAGAATCCTGATACGTCTCTTGACCACGTCTGATCCATACTTAGTAGAGAGCGTTTCTCCCATTGCACAAGCCTACCCTTTTGACCAAGATGACTATAGGCGTCTAGTGACCTTCTTAGTAAACATGGGCACATATGATGAAGAAGAAAATTTACAGGACTACACGGATGGCACATATGGTCTCATGGATGATGACTTTGTTTATCTCGACGACGAGGATAGCAGTTTAGCCTTAGGGTTTTTCCCCAACCTCTACAATATCCTATTCCTTTGACTCTCTAGGGGGAGTGCAAATAATTAGGTTAGGGTTCCTTATGTTTTTTGTTGTGTTCAATAAGTGTTGGTACCTTTTCCCACTAATGTGCCTCCTGGAGGTATTCCTTTTGTTTCCTAGTGTGTACAGGAGCGTGTTGCTATTGATAGGATTTGGACCTTCATGGAACCTTTCTCTCGTTCACACTTCAGATCAAGCGCGACCATCAACACAAACAAGTGTTTTTTGTCCATTAGCATTGCCCCTATCTATTTTGCATCCATGTTTGTCTACTTTAATTGTGATTGGTAGCCTAATATTCACCGCATTTTCTTAGTATCAAACATTTAATTCAATGTAATTAAATGTCATAATCACTTGTCTAGGTTTAAAAATCAAGTAGTCCCGACTAAGCTAGTTTGACCAAGCTAGGTGTTAGAAATCTTCTCTTAATACCATGGGGAATGCCTTCCTAATAAGCAATGGTTACTTAGGTTCTTAATCCGATTTAGGCAGCATTGTGTGAAATGTACTAGGGTTTTCTAGTGGGCTTGACCCTATTGACCTTTAGCTTAAGTATTATAAAGGGAGTTTACTAGTGTGATGAGCCTGGGGAGGTGTATCAGAGTTATATGACCCCCCACAACTACAAAATTAAAATGATGAAAACAAACAACACAAAAAAATATCAAAGTGCCACAATGTAAAATTTTAAGCTGGAAGAGAAATCCCTGCTTAAATTGGTACTCCACTCATATGTATCGCCTATGGTACTAGAGCCCTAGAGGTTCCCAGTGTGGGCGCTTTTCCTTGAAAAGCAAAAAACCCAAGGCATACAAATAAGCACACACATCAAAATTGAATCACTGTGAAAAGACTTTGGGGGGTCAAAGCAAAGGTAATCAGTCAGGCGATGATTTCATGAGAAATTCCTTTTATCTTAGCTTAACTACAAGGTCCTCTAGGTATAGCCTCTAGTCAGCCCTCGAACATGAAATACTTGGCTCTCGCGATTAAACAACTTAATTAACCAGAGAAAATTAAGAAGGTTACCCATGGTATTAATAGTCGATCTCTAGTGCCTTTCGACCGTTAAATTAGCGACCCCATACTTGTTTAATTTTTTACCTTTACATCTTTTTATGCATTTGATTACGTTGCAATTTAATGCTTATTGCTGACAAATTGTTTAAAATTCTGTTACCAATCAATTGTCTGCCTAAAATTGCATATGCTTTTTAATCGCTTATGAGAATGCAATTACTGTGTATTGTTGTTTGATTTTGCAGTGACTGAAGAAGGCTAAGGACATTCATCTCAAATGCTCTTCCACCTCGACCAACGAGCTTCACCTCAATAGCTTCCGAGGACGAAATCTACATCAGGAAGGGGGGCATGTTAACCCTCACGGCTCACGGACACCCTATCACCTATGAGACGGACGTTGTAACCTACGGTGGACATTGTATTATTTATTTGGTAGAGTCAGGTACCGGGCTTGTCGGTCCAATAGGAAAAGGGTAAGAGTGATCGCCGATGAGAGGCGCACTCTAACTGCGACATTCAAGGGATTAGTTGGCTAAGCATGGGCGCCCAAGTGTGAATGGGGCGAGCTCATATAAAAGTCAACTAGACCTAAAATTCACTCATTCTCTCATTTGTGCAATAGAAGAGTGCTCTTGCTCCATCTCCATCTCCATCTCCATCTCCATCTTCTTCTTCTTCACCTCCTTGTGTGTGTGTGTATGTGAGAGAGAGAGAGTATGTGGGTGCAATCGAGCATTACGAAGGCACGACGGCGGTGAAGTAGTTGAGTGCGACGTAGCGGCGTCTCCTTCTTCTTCGCGGCGAGGAATCCTCCACGGCAAGAGCATAGAGCGGTGAGTGACACACCATTGCCCTCTTTTGAGCTTACTAGTTAAGCTAGTTGTGTGCTTGGAGCCGTCTGTGGCTCGCACACAGTGTTAGGCAAGTCCCTTGCTTCGACAGTGCGGCAAGGAGTGCACACAAGCTTTCAGCTCTCTTCCCATCTTCTTCGCAAACAGACCCGTGGCAACATCTTCTGATGCACTTCTCACACAATTACAGAAGATAGGACTTGCAGATCGCGCACATGAACTAGTCAGTGTGTTTGAGGAGACGATCGACATGCATGCCACTACTAACCTTCATGTAGAGGGATTCCAGAGCTTTCTTGACTACATGATGGAGCACATGGAAGAATATGCAATAGTCTTCGAGGGATCTAACATGGCGTGGTTGCCAATGGATTTTCTCAAACACCTCTATGCGGCTGACAAAAACTTTCGCTATTGCTTGTTGAGGTTTATAAAAGGGCTTACTGAGCGGGACTACATGACAGACGATGAGGATGACCTCATAGACTTGGGCATGGGGTGCATAGGCACCCAATTCATCCCTTGGGACATGGTCCTGGTATTGCTTGTGCTTGAGGGCATGGAGAAGGGAAAATCAAAGCAAAAGGACGACCAGAAACCTCATGTAACCATTGTGGAGGAATCAAATGAATTTTTTGAAGAGGTTGATGAGCAAGCTGAAGCATCTATGGCACTTGTCCTCTTGCAAGATCCCAGCTCCACTAAGGAGGAAGATGGGATGATAGAGGGAGACGAGGTGCTGGAAGAAGCTCCTGACCTCCAAATTCTCACTTTGCATGCAGTGGTGGTGGATGGTCGTCACTTCTTGCTCCTTGATGACATTGCAAAGACACTAGGACTCAGAGAAGATGAGTCGCTCTCAGTGCTCGCTATCTATGCAAGTGTTGAAGTTGTTTAAAATGTTTTGCAGACCGCATACCATGTTGATAAGTTTGCAATGCGTACTGGAGGTTCATCCAACAATCCTATGGGTAGAGATAGCTCCCTGTGGCACTACCTTGGCCATCTAGGGCCATCCGTTCTTCGAGTTGCACAAACAGAGTTCTCCAAGCATGGTTCTGCGGAGCTGCTCAAGTGCAAGGCATTAAGTGCCATCCTTGCTGAAGATTCCCTTACCCTTAATGCTCACAAGTGTATCTTGGTGGATCGAGAGGCCGCATATGCTTTTACAGGAAAGCACCCTCGGTCAGTCCTCTCCCACTGTGCCTTAAGCCTAGGTCAAGGGGTGACAAACTCAGAGGAGATTGTCAAAAATTTTGGTGTCAAGTCGGCCATTCGCCCTATACCAAAATATGTAATTTATAAGAAAACCAACCAGCCATGATGTAATATCTAGAGAAATATACAATAATTTTGTCTTCTGTATTTTGTTTGTCACTTCATGTACTTTTTTTTCTTTTGCACATATTGGCCAATAAATCTTTTTCTTCAACGCGTTCACACCTCGTTGACCATCCAAGCACCCGTCTGACGTGGGATGCCTACCGGTGAATAATTTGTGAAACGGAGCCGTTTTGGGTGCGTACGGAGGCCGTGGGACGACCAAAAGCCACGGCGATGACCAACAACGCGGAACGGGCCACAAAAAATACATCTGTGCCACGGTGCGCATGGGGCAGTTTTGACCTGCTTTTTTACGGCCCGTTTCACGTCGTTGGTCATCGTCGTCGCTTTTGGTCGTCCCATGGCCTCCGTACGCACCCGAAAGGGCTCCGTTTCACAAATTCATCACCGGTAGGCGTCCCACGTCAAATGGGTGCTTGGATGGTCGAGGAGGTGAAATATAACTACTTGATTAATTCAAATACTTCAACAATAGAAAGTACACAATTAACTATTAGAGTTACACCGAATGAGAGAAAATCGAGTTGTTTATATTATATTGAAATATTACAAATCTGTGATAAACAGAGGTTACATGGGAAAACTAATTCTTAGGGAGGCACCCTTCATTCCTCAGATTGAGCGCTAGAGCTAGATCTATATTTTTTAATGTAACTCGCTTTGCATGCACCAAACGAGATACACCGTCTTAGAACAACTGCACCAAAATGTCCTCGGCAGCATCCTGTAAAGCCAAAAGAGCCGCATGCTGGATACATATAACTGAATCTGAATATTCGTCCATTATTTCTCTTACCACCCCAGAAAAAGCTGCCTTTGGTATTATTGGCTCCGTGCTCTTTTGATATTTGTGGATCGCACGTAGAGCAACTGTTAAAGGCTTCCATCGCCTTTTCTTCTGCATTGTTGGCGGTGGTGGAGGAGCCGCTTGTTTGGCCCATTGAGGAGGATCATTTTTATACTTCTTCCTCCTCTCTTCTTGGGCTTGTTGCTCTTCAAGTGTGAGCTTGTCCTTTTTCTTTTTCGCACATTGTTTTGCTCTCTGAGGAATTTTTGCTGGTCTGGAGCTCCCAGCCTTTGCTTGTTGGGCGGCCTGAGCCCTGTCCTCTTTCGCTCTCTTCTTGGCCTCTGCTCGTGCTTGTAAATTAGCCAAGTGGGCTCTATCAGCCTCGGCTCTCTGCCATTCTTCCTGCTCTCTCTGCCTTCTTTGTTCTTCATGCAATTTCTGCGCTTTTCTATCTGCTACCTCTTTCTTTTCTAACTCTCTCATTCTCTTCCTCCTCTTGGCATCTCGTGCTATTGAAACAGGATCACCAGGTAGTACCTTGATCACCCTTTGTTTGATTCGCGGAGGGAATTCCCGCGTCGTAGTTGCGGCTGCTTGAGCTTCAGGTGTTTCCATTGCTTGATCTCTAGTTGCTGCCGTTGCTGGATCTTTAGTTGCTGCCGTTGCATGAGCTCCAGGTCTTGTTTCCTGTGTTGGTCTGTTATGAGCTGCAAATGCTCCGAGGTCCGGTAGAGGTGTGCGATTCGCATGCTATAGTGGCTGGAGATCACCAAACATCTGTCGCATGGTGTTTTGATCCTCTGTAGTTGAAGGTTGGGGGAGTAGTTGTGTGTTAGGAGCTGGTTCTTATGGTTGAGGCTGTGGATTTGAAGCGGTGGATTCTGTACAAGGTGCTGGTTGCGGATTTGCAGTGTTGTCAATGGCAGTGGTGTCATCATTGTGCATGGTGTTGTGCTCTTGTGTATTGTCCATGTTGTGCAAGATATGAGTGCGTGTATGTTTGGGCTTGAGAGAATCTTCTAAAATGTGCAAACAAGAAATGAACTTTGAGTTGCGAGTTTTGACTTATATATTACTTAAAGTTTTAAATTTTTAAAAAAACTCAATAAAATCACTAAAAATTAAAAAAGACTCCAAAATAGATGAAACTTGAGCCATAGGACTAATAATTGTCGCCTTTACAAATCACTTTGCATGACAATGCATGTTTACAATAGAAATGGTTAGTGTCAAAAGGAAATTAAATTTGCACCCAACGCCTGTCATCACGCTGCCTTGTCTCCAACCAGCGTCGGAATCGATCTTTTGCACTCGAAGCATGATATGATTGTGATCGCCTCAAGCTAAGCACTTTTTCTATTCTACATTTTAAACTTCTTTGTTCTCTTGTCGTTTTTCTCTCTCTCCCTGCTAAAACTTTGTAGAACCAATTGAACATCTCATGAAGGGCATTGCTCCTTTTATTCCACCTCCATGTCGTGTATTTTTAAAATACACTGCTTTTGCTTGATAGTGTGAGCGCTCCATCCCTTGGCTGCTCCAAATGCCTAATGAACCATAAGTGTCGAGGAAAAAAACACTATGTGCAAAAAGAATGTGCTGAAAAGAAAACAAACAATAGTTTCGCATACAAATGTATTTTCATTGAAAATATCAAATGTGCAACACACCATGTAATGTGTTATGTGTGTCTCCCCCCAAGCATCCACCATTTGTGCTGTAAAACTATTGATTACAAACTTTAGGGTGGATATCTCATCATTGGTTAGCTTTGCCTTTTCGAGAAGACGAAAAATATCATCAGTAGACTGCCACACAGGAGTACGCTTAATTCCTAGGGCTGCTCATTACCTTTGTAGGTGGTAATGTCACACACCTTTTTCCACAACTGAAACTCATTGGGCCTTTGGGAGTCTGAATAGTTTGAAATCAAATGTCTAGCTTTACTACCACCCATACAAAATTTATTAGGGCAATCTTGTGTACTTCTAGACACCTTCTTGTATTTTGATAGCTCAACTGCACCCCCATGTAGACCAACGCTCGATAGAATAGATTCTAGTTCTCGTATGCACTCTTCTCTTCTTTCTGCAGGCTCCATATTCCAAGCGTAATTAATATGGAGCATAAGTAACTTGTCAAGAATTTATAGAAGGGCATGAAGGGTGCACACATGCACATTTATCAGTGGTATTGAAAGAATAGGATCCCAATTTGGATCATCCATGTTTCGATTAGGAGGTACTTGCTGGTCACAACTAGGGATACCTTGAAACCATTGTAGTGCTTTACCCACTGCTTGTATAGTGGGTACACCTTTTGCAGAGTTGACTGTAACTCTGCCTCCCTTACCCTTACCACCTTTCAACTTGCTAGCCTTTGCACCCTTGCCATCAGTTCCCATTGAGACTTTACTGTGGCAGCAATAAATGCATGGAAAGAGGGTCATTGCACCTTGCTTGCACCCTAACATACACTTGAGTGTTTTCAAGTCTCCTGCCAAATGCCACTCAATTTGGAACGTTCCAAGACCTGAAACATGCAATCTCTGTCCTTCTTGCTGTTGTTGTCGAATGACATCAAAGATTGAAATACCATTTGAGAGTCTCATGTGTCTCATGTTGGAGATGAAAAGCTGCCAGCCACCCCTTCTCATTGGCATTTAGCTCCACATCAACACCCACCAAGGCCCTGCTCATCAACGTAACACTTACCCTTTCGAGCCATTGACCTTTAACAACTTGGCACTCATCAAGCTTCATAGAAAATATCACTTTCCCATCACACTCTTCTTGTGTCAACCCATAAAATCTTATCATTGACTCTTGGAGCTTTAACAAGTCAACATACACATTGTTGAACTCGTTGTAGTGGAATACTTTGTTGTCATCTAATGGCATGTCATCCTTCACATACTGAAATCTGCCCAACAAGCTTGCAACATCATTATTGGCGCACTTTTTTTGCAACACTGACACTGTAAGGCGTTGGCAGAAATCGTAACAAACCTTTTGTTCGATGACAGAGTGTGAAACTTTTATACAAAGCTTCATAGGCCTTGAAACTTATTCCTGCGTTGTCACACACCTGCATCATCTCTTGAGGCGACACAATGTTCTTTAGCTCACTGAAATACTTCTGCCGCAAAACATTAGCAATGCCAACGCTGGATGGATCATCTAGTAGCTCAACCAACTCGTTTGGCTTGATGATATGCTGCAGCAGAGCACATCCGGTTGTTTGAGCATCGGGATCAATTCCCATCATCATTCGAGCCAAGTTTTTGCATATTGAATTACCGTTACACAAACCTGTAGAACATATAGGAAATCAGAATCTTGCATCAGTATTCTTATCGAGTTTGACGGACATGTTTCTTTCGAGCTCCACCACTTGAGGATAGCAAGGACATCACTTGTCTCTTGCGCTTACGAATGTGGTAGCCGAGGGGAATGTGTGTGAGATGATCGATTCGCCGACGCATATTGCGTGAAGTATGTTGTAGTTGAACATAATTGTCTAGTTGCCGCTCCTGCTCTTTTTTTGTTGCTGTACTTTTTCATTGAGATTCGTCGTCTCATTGTTCAGTTGCTTCATTTTCTTGTTGGCTTCCTCTCTAACTTGCTGTAGATCTTTCACAGACTTCTCTTGTAGTGATGAATAGGCAGCCAAGAGATGTTTACTTGCTTCCCTTTCATTGGCAAAAGTTGAATACAATCCCCAGCAGTAGCCAAACAGTCCGCCTCTTCCATCTCCAATAAAATGCGGAAGCTCAGTGACATTACGAAAGGGTAGTGGTGTATTAGTCATTGGATCACCTGGATAAATGTGGACATCAACCCATAAGTTGATTGCCTTGCACCCAATGCTTCGTAGCTCATCTACAGCATTGGGATTCGATGTGCCAAGTTGCATAGTAGCATACTCCTGCTCCAAATCATCGTTTAATCGATATCGTTTTGACCTGTTAGTAATGTTTTGCAGTGGAGGGAGATTGAATGACATGTTTGTTATTTAATCAAGAAAAATAGTAAGAGAATGTGTAATGGTGACTGCTGCAAGCAGGAAAATCTGGCTATGGAGGGAAAAAGTGGAAGGTACTCATAGATAGTAGAGAAGGATTATGTTGTGGAGGGAAGAAAGAGAGGGAGTGTAGCTCAATCTCTTTTGAATTCAAAATATTGATCATGAGGGATTTAGAGAGAGAAATGCAGCTGCACACAGAGGTAATGGAGTTCTCCATTGCTCTCACCTGAAGCTGGAATGGGAGGAGAGAGAGCCTGAGAGAGAGAGAGAGAGAGAGAGAGAGAGAGAGAGAGAGAGAGAGAGAGAGAGAGACATAAATAAAGAGAGTGAGAGAGAGAGTAGATCTACAACCTTGGAGGATCTGCACTTTCTGTCAGATGTAGGCAACATAGAATGTCCTCTTGATGATTGGGAGGTGGAAGTGACAAGAGAGAAAAGGGGGGGAAAGAGAAAAAGTTGGCTCACGTTTTGGAGAGAGAATACAGAGAGAGAATATGCAAAATCTTCTTTTTGGACGAGGGGGCTGAAAAGTGCTTCTTTTAATGAGAACTAAGTGAGAGAGAGTGTTTTATATGTTAGAGAGAGAGGAGAGAGATGGAAAAATACATTTTAATATTCAGTTACCCACCTCTCTTTTGTGTTAAAGTAGCCTATTTTCAAAATACAAAATATACAAATGGTATTTTTTAAAATCTCAGCATAGGCCTTGTTGCCCTCTCTTTTAGGCTTGGTCAAACTTGACTTAAGCTTTAAGCATTTCCTTAAACTGCCAAATAAAGAGGCCCTCCTATACCCCATTCCCTTCCTAATGAGTTGATTGATGGTACTGGTACAGATTTTGCCAAAGAGTTGATTAATGATACAAATGTTATAGGTCATAGCAGAGATGCTTTTGAGAGCAACAGGATCATGGATTTAGGTATAGCAGATTGATCGAATTTGGATGTACCAGATTTTGAGAACTTAGTTAAGCAAGAGTATGAGCTTGAAGATCTGCAAAATGTTGATTCAAAGGGGGTGCAGACTCCTTCATTGACAAGCCGTTGTGAAGCCGAGTTACCAAAGTGGGAGAGTGAACTTGAATGTGATGATGATGAATCAGAGGGGGTATAGACTCTTTCTTTGACAAGTTTCTGTGACCTAGAGCTACCGATCTGGCAAACTGATCATGAATTTGCTGGTGATTTAGAGGGGGAGCAAACTTCTTCTCTATCAAGAATTTGTGACACGGGGCTCACACTATGGCAGAATGATCATGAACTTGATGATGCTGATTTAGAGGAGGTGCATAGTGAAGTGCAATCTCTTGTTGATGAATATGATTGGTTTCATTGTGCCGATGATACAGATAGGGCAGTAAATGAAATTTTCAATATGCATGCTAAACTTTGTGCTACAGAAGTACAAAGATATTTGGATGAGGGTGAAAGACTTGAAGAGAAGTCTACAACAGATGTATTTAGTATGCATGTCATATGTGGAAATCTTAGTTTATAGTAGCCTGAGATGTGCAAGATGGAGGAATCTTCTGAAGCGGTGGACCTAGATCTTATGCGCTTATTGGACGAAGCTTTGGAAGGGTTCTCAAACACTGATGCTAAGGATACCGATCAATCTAGATTCATGCATGAGCAGTAATTTCTTCGAGGAGTCTCGTGTTTGGAATGTCGTCTCTTGGAATGCAATGATCGCCGGATACACCCAACAGAGGCAAGGCGAGGAAGCTGGCTATTTTGAGCAGATGCAAAGAGAGGAAAACTTTCCAAATGCAATCACCTATACTTGCATCTTGAAGGTTGTGGTGGCAATCAACACACAAGGTGGCATCAGAATTCGCGGTGATATTACTAGTCAGGGGATGTTGGAAAGTGATGTCATGCAAGGCATTGCCTTGGCCGATATGTATGCCAAATGTGATGCCCTTCGTAAGACCGGCCGCCCACTAAAGCCGCCCACCTTGTAAACTAAAGGGTGTGTGTGGATGGGAAAAAGGAAATGCAAGCTATAGCGTTCAAACAACGTGCAGGAAAGCAAGAGAGGCAATATGAGCTCGCACCGGCCTATACGAGTCTAGGATGAACCTGGCGAAGAAGGGAAAAATAGGTAGCTCGGTAGCGCGCACATTTTTGGTTCGAGTTGTAGCAAATTTGGCGTTGGTCGGGACCCGGCCCTGACACGTCATAGGGCAGTTTTTTCTTGGCCTCCCTAGCAATGACAGTGCCATTATTGCTAAGGGAGGGAGGGAGATATTAATAGCGGGTTTTTCTTTGCATGAGAGGGGAGTACTATGGCATGCGAGGACTTATGGAATGGTGGGAGGAACGAGCAAAGGAGGGACGGAAGCTTGAAAGAGAGGCGAGGCCAGGAGCTTGGAAACAAGGCAAGATCGCTCTTTCTCTCTCTCTCGACTTCGGCTACCAAAGCAAGGGCTCTCTCCCGCTCTCTCTCGTTCTCGTATCGGAGATACAAAGCAAGGCTTTTCCTCTCGCTCGCTCTCTCTCAGCCCTTGAGATGCTTGAGGGAGATGAAGCAAAGGGGATTAGGGAGCTCAAAGAAGTAGAAGAGGAAAGCTTTCTCTCTTCTCTCGCTCTCCTTCTCGGCAAGAAAACAAAAAGGAGACTTTGTCTCTCACTCTCGACCTTGGTGAAGAGAGGAAGGAGGAGGAGAAGGTAACGGGTCCTCGGCTAGCAGAACAAAGTGAGGGCTCTCATGTTGAAGGGCAAAGAGGATCTCTCTCTCGTGTTGGAGAAGCTGGCAAGGGAGGGTTTGAAGCAAGATACATGCTACCTTTCTCTCGTGCCTAAGAGCCAGTGCAAAGCATAAGGAGCAGGAAGCTGCAAAATAATAGATAATAATTGAAGCTTGATGATGGAGGCAATGAGCAGATTGAAGCTTGCAGGATCCACAGGGCAATCGAAGCAGATAAAGCTACAGAAGAAAATTTCCATCACCGTCATCATTTCGAAGATTGATTAAATAGTTAATTAAGCCTCGGTGTCGTTAATGGCATGGTTAATTCTATAAAGCAGGAGCTTAAACTCCTAGTTAGCAGATAATCCAAGGGACGGTGCTGTTAACAGCCCACCTTGGCTAAGGATAAGTTTTACTCCAAGCATTGAATCAATTAATTGAAGGGTACGGTGATTGCCAAAGTCATTTCCATCTGCTGTTCTTGTGCTCTCTCTTTCACACCTCTCATGGCCAGAGGCCCGACGCTCTGGTCGGCTCATGTTTCGAACACATATCCCCCGACAACGCAACATGGACTAGTTTTCAACCGGGCCTTAGCCATAAGTAGCAATTGCTATTATTGTACCTTCAACTACGTAGGTAGCCCTAGCTGATTTCTCAGCTCATGGGGGGAGCTTGACAAATCAAGTTTTAATCAACCGGACCCATCACCAACACGGCTCCGGAGTCCGATAGTCGAGCTCCGACCGATCGCAGAGAGAAATTGGTCTGATATTTTGTCCTTGGAGGGTTCTCCTGCAGTGAAGGAATGGAGTCGCAAATGCCCTTCATACTGCAGAATGGCGTGAATAGCATCATAGGGCTCCAGGGTCTCAACCCCTTGGGCACCATCAGCGGCATCGGCACCACAGAGCTTCCCAACACTCGTGGCCGAGGCAAGCTCGCTCGTGAGGAAGCCCTCTTGGAGGCTAAAGTGGTGCAGATCATCGTTGCAGGCGACCCGCAAACCCTAAAGCCCAACACTGGCCGCTCTGTTGCTGTTGGCGATCACCATATTTGTGTCGCCTTCCGGGACGACACTAATTCTGGTTACCGCATCTGGGAGTGGCATGGCCACATCCTCATGTTCGACTATGAGAATGGCTATATCCCAGAATTCATCTATGGCAATTTCTATCAGCTCTTGCCCAAGAATGTTGACGGCTTTGGGAATGTCGTGAATGGTGTTGGGCTCTCTGGCGCAATTACAAATCGCGAGAAGGCAATGTCGGTGGTTCATCGCAATGGACAGAAGTAAGTGGCATCTCACTTCGGGACAGGGCTCTCCCAAAATGGCACATGTTTGCTCAGTTGTAAGATGTGTAGGCATTTCTCATACTTAAAGAGTAGTTTGCTCACTCATAAGATGTGTACTCATGCTTAAGAGTAGTCTGTCTCCATGGTAGCTGTGTCCAAGTGTTTGCATACCGTCATGATGTAGAGAATGAGTTCCAGATATCAGAATCTCTAGTTCCAAGTGTTTACATAAGGGGATCAGCTTCCAAATACCATAGTCTTTGATGTCTCTACTAGGGAAAAGCCATAATCTTGTGGATTTCAAAAGGGAGTATGTAATTGCATGGATCAAACATGATCATGGGCTGTTGAGCTATTGTTATCGATGTATGTTTCGAAGTATGCTTTGTTTGGGCAGAAGCTATCTCATACATGTTTTTGGCCAGGCCTTAAAGAAGAAGGGAGAAAGGCAGACATGCTATACTTTTATGTTTCTTCTGTTCATATCTTACTTTAGATATATTTTAATGTATCTTTAATGGCTTCATCATTCGCGATGACCTCATTTTGAGCGTGAACCGGTGTTGTTGGGTAAAAGTGTGCCTCAGCTTAGCCTGGAGTCGGTTGAAAATCAAAACAGCCAGTTGAAGGGAGGGGAGAAGGAGAAAATCCGCTGGGAAACTTTACGAAATTAGAGTTAAATTGCAAATAATGCTGGTTATTTGGGCTCTTTGAATCTACCCTAAAAAGAATTTTGTATGCTTGTGAGATAGATTTTTCCCAAACACTGGCGTGAACAGCTTCTCTTTTCCAACATGTTAATTGAAAGTTAGGTTGGGTAGAGGTGGATGGTGGCAGCGCTATGTCGTCATTCACCACTTAGATGTATTAGGGTCCGTCTCATGCAGCTTTTCTAGCCATTTTATTGTGGATAATAAAGAACTAAATGGTATGGTTGTGGAATGGTGAATTTTCTGACATATAAGTGATTTCTTGTCAATAGGATTCTGGGATTACATGTAATGCAAGGATGTTTTTTGGCAGTTGGGTTCCTTGATACGATACAATGACAAAATTTAGTTTAGTGTTATTAAATCTGCCTTTGCCAATCAAAGCCCGGTTTAGGGCGTTTTTCAGTAGGCTTCTGTAGATCCTTATACTATTTGGTGATATAGGATGCTGAACTTGTATGCGTAAGGCTTGAGAATTGCCTCCATAACGAGCTCCTCTGTAGGGAGCCCAACAATTCAATTGTGTTTCCCTCGTGATCTTGTAGGAGGTGTGAACTTGCTGTTCATGTGGATTTTTGAGGTCTCTTGGGATTGTTTCTAAAGTTCCCTCCTGATGGGTGAGTGTGGAGTGGGATTATGAAGAGGAAAATGGAATGACGTCTCTTCACAAAGTGTGGTAGATTGGTTATGGAGGGATGAAAAGATGATAGGAAAGAGAGAGAGAGAGAGAGAGAGAGAGAGAAGAAGAAGAATAGAAAAGAATTTTTACGTCGTAGGAAACTATCCCAAGAGACCTTAAAGATCTATCCGGGGGAGAGAGAGAGAGAGAGAGAGAGAGAGAGAGAGAGAGAGAGAGAGAACGCAATAAAATGTAGACTTTGGAAAATGTCTAAACAAGTGGACAATGAGAATGATGGGGGTTAAGGGTCACCTTTATACCAGTAAACTTGCTTAAAGCATTGTCAAATGGGGGTGTCCTAGTTTGAGAGTTAAGGTCTAATAAGTTTGCCATATTATCAACATAATTTCAAGTGGCATAAAAAGCTACTAAATGAACTAAGAATATCCCACATCAAATAAAAAGTTAAAACATAGACAAAAATGGCAAAAATGCATATGCAAGGCCATGATGGTTGTACAATTATGATGTGCAACCTAGATTGCCACGATTCAATGATCACATTTCTTTAACACTAGTCTTGTTTTCCTACCAAAGTTTTGGTATTTTATTTGTCAAAAGCGATCGAAGTTTTGTACACGTGCTTCTACCATAGGTTGGTTATGAGGGAACAATAACTTGGTTCTATCTCCATGTCAAAATATAAGCCCTATGGAGAGAGTTACGGTAAGTTCTAAATCGTAAATTTTAGTAAAATTTCAAGCTGTTTTGTCATTAAAAAATCATAAAATTCTTATATAGTTTTGTAGAGATTATCTTTTTCATGGTTGTAAAATCCAAGTGTCAGTACTTAGTGTTACAAAACAAAGAAATTCCTAACAAGGATATAAGGTCTCCACCTTTCTAGCTGCAGAGGGATGAACTCAAAGTTTTAGGGGAAAGCATTGGACTTACAAACAGGTAAAGCACTATTTCAAAAGCAATTGAAAATGGTATTTTTGGAATCTTAAGCATAAACAAACCTTGTGCTAGAAATTTTCAGATTTAAATTCGGACAAAAATTAACCTCGCTAGTTCTTTCGAAAGATTCAATGTAAATTAAATTATTAAGAAAAATTGAATGATTGCAGTAATCATTTAAGCATAGAGTTTACTAAAGGCCTCCCAAATATTTACAAGATATTTACCAATTAAGCAAAAATAGGTCAAAATATAGCAGAATTGATATTTTAAAGCTGGCAGGTAATGGGAGGGTCATCACTGACCTGTCAGCGACTCGATTAGCAGCAGGGGCGCCATCTTGAGCTGTAGGGCTGCTTGAGCTACAAGAAACTGCCATTTTCAGCCTATGAGAGTTTATGAGTGCTTAAAAACCTATAAATAAGACTCCTTGCTTCACATTTTACACAGACTCGGAGCCTTTGCAAATTCTTTCTCATCTAGAGGGACTTCTACTCAAAAATCACTAGAGAGCAAAGATCTAGTTGGTTAATCAACGGTGATTAGCATTAATCCTTTTTAATTAGTAGAACTATGTTAATCTATTTACATTTTCTTAATTAATTGAAGATTAAATTTATTTATACTCTAAAATTCTCTTTTAATTCTAAATTTTCTACTGATTATTGAGATTAATCTTATGGATACTAATTTAATTAATTATTATATTATATTAGGACTGAAATTACTCATTTTAATCATAAATTAATGATAATTATACTAATTAAGTTTAAATTAAGATCAGATAATTATCAGAGTTGTGTTAGACTGTCAATATGCTAGAAAAAGTATCTATTAATTTTTTGAGTAATTTTTGTAATTATTTAAGCAGAATTACACTTGTTTTAACGAAGAAGTAAAGAGAAAAATGATCAAATTAATTTAAAAATATTTGAGATAATTATCAGAGATAAAACTCATCTCAAGAAACTCGTGATAATTATCTTATCCTCAGATAATTACTTTAACTAATTATCTCAATAATAAAACACTATTTTTAAGAGAAAAAAAAAGAAAAAAATAACAAACTAATACAAAAAGCTTTGAGATAATTATCAGATATAAAAATCTTAAAAAAAAACCCATGATAATTATCTTAACTTTAGATAATTAGCTTAACTAATTATCTCAGCAAAAAAACACTGTTTTTAAGAGAAAATAAAAGAGGAACAATAGCAAACTACTCCAAAAAGCTTTGAGATAATTATCAGAGGTAAAACATATCTTTGGGAGCTTGTGATAATTATCTTAACCACAAAAAATTAGTTTAGCTAATTATCTTGGTAAAAAAACACTGTTTTAAAAGAAAAATTAAAGAAAAAAATTAGCAAATTAAACTAGAAATCTTTGAGATAATTTAAAAATGTATAACACATTTTAGGGAACCCATAATAATTATCTAACCATAGATAATTAGTATAACTAATTATTTTAGTAAAAAAACATTGTTTTTAAGGAAAACTTAAAGGGAAAAAATAGTGAATTAAACTAAAAATTTTAGAGATAATTTTCAGACGTAAAAACCATCTTTAAAAACCCGTGATAATTATGTCAAAATTAAAATTTTAGTATAGATATTTATTTGAGTCAAATTATACTAATTTTAGATAAAAAGTAAATGAGAAAATTAGTAAATCATGTTAGATGATTACATGCTACTTTTCAAAGATATATTACATTATGAAAAAACCGTGATAATTGTGTCAAGGTTAAAATTTTAATATAGATATTTACTTAAGTCAAATTATAATAATTCTAACTGAAATTTAAAGGGAAAAATTATTAAATCATGTTATATGATTACATTCTATTTATCAGAGTTAGATTACATGATAAAGAGGCCGTGATAGTTATGTTAAGGTTAAAAAATGAGTATAGATATTTATCTAAGTCAAATTATACTAATTTTGGCTAAAAAGTAAAGATAAAAATTAGTAATTAAGTTGGAAAATTAATAAATAATTATAAGAGATCAAAAATATTTTTATTTACTTTTGATATATATACCACAATTAATTAGTGATTTAAGAAAATTATAATTGACCCAAAGTACTATTTTTAGCAAAAGATTAATTAAAATAAATAGACTTTGCGGTCAAAAGTTTTTAAGAAAATTATAGTAAGTGTAAACCTATGATATAAAATTGAGGAAATGAAACCTTTGAGAGAAATTAAATAGAATAAATGTTAGGCTCAAAATAAGCAGATTCCAAGCTTAAAATTCGCTGAAAAAATTAGGAAAAAGATATACAAAATTATAAGAAAATTGGGATGGCTTAGAAAACTCTTAGGGAAGCTGTGCAAAAATTTATCATGCCTATATAGGAAAATAAGAAATTACTAGGTCAATAATTTACCAATTAAAACTATAAATTTAACTTAGATTTGGGTAAAATTGGATACAAAGGTTAAGTCTAGCTTTCGAATAATTTACCTAATGATTAAAAGTCCTTTTTATAAGGAATCAGAAATTATGGCACCTAAAAGGACATGAGCCAATCCAACATTTGATGATGAGGACAGAGCTCTAAAAAGAATTACAGCGTCACACGACGATGAAGCTGGGCCTAGTAGTAGGCCTACGGAGGAGAGTCTTCAGGCGCCAGCACAGTAGCAGATGGCCGATCAGTCCCAGGTGGGTTTCCCATTATTCAATTAAATCTTTAAATAGTTTAAGTTCTTTTATAAGTTAACATTGCATATGTAAGGAGTGAGTAAGAATCAGAAAAGGAATAGTTGGTCAAAAACGGAAGGTAACTTCCAAGAAACCAATGTGCATTTGTTTATAAAGTAGGAAAGAATTGTTTGAGTTAAAACTGGTTGAATTAGGAAAGATATGATTGATCATCTTTAAGATAGCTTGTCTTAAGACACCTCCGACTCCTTGGTATAAATTGATGATAATGATGGCTTTCCAGCCACGGATAAGTCGGTTACCACCATGAACGATGAGTTTCTACTCTGTGTCATGTCTTGATGTTTCTACATAAGTTAGGATACCGTTTTTATCCTAGGGGAGCCGTCCGGTTGTATGGGCAACTGGTTTGGTGTATGGACACCCGAAACCTTGGGTGGGGGTTTATCAACTCAGGATTGTGAATAAGGAATGGGTGCCGTTTTTTCACCCTTAGGTGGTCTTGAGACAAGAAGAGTACTGGTCATGGTTATTATGGACAATGTTTTGATTGACAGTACCCTGTCTTAAGTTTAAAGATGTATGTTTTCTAAAAGAATGCTTCCAATGTTGTCTTTTATAATTGATTGAAGGAATTACTGTGAAGGACAGTTAAAAGAAACTATTATTTTAAGTGTTAAAACAATGTGATAGTAATTAGAAAACAAAAGAATCATGTGTGAGTGCGGGGTGGTAAGTGGGGATTGACTAAGGTTGTCAATTATGGACGGGTGGACCTGATTAGTCAGGTAACTATCCATCCCTACGCACTAAAAACGTTCAGAAAGCTTCTTCACTTGGAAGAGACCAACGGCTGTGCCCTCACATTTGTTAGGGGGGAAAAGTGTTGGTTGAGGATACCTTAGCCCAATTTTTGGAAGTTAAAGGGCCGAAAGACCTTTGGGATTGTTAATATGTTGTCCCGTTTCCGTTGTGAGACAGGACTAGGTCTTGTTCTAAGGCTATAGATCCAAGCCATTGTCAATGGTAAAGATCTATTTCTTGGATTTTTCTTGTTTAGAGACTCTGATTTTTATCAGACCTAGAAACCTGTCAAGGATTCCATCCCAATCTTAGTATTAGCGGGTTGGAAATCTCACAAGTGGTATCAGAGCGTGTGTTAATTAAAGTCTTGGACCTAGAGAAAAATTTAAGGTATTAGGTTGAAATAAGCGGTCTCTGACAAATTCAAATTAAAGACGTATTTAATTAAAAAGAAGGGAGAGAAAGAAAGAGAGAGAATTATCCCCATCTTTGCAGGAAGAATTCCATCATGCCTACTGCAAATCCGTGGATTTCGACATTAGGTTCATGAGAGCTTGCCTATCCCGACACTATTCAATGCGAAAAAGTGTGATAAACTGATGGCTAGATAAGAGATTTTTTCCTTCCACTTGGAGGATCAGCTGGTCAGGATCTGGTGGAATTTTCTTCATTGATGCGGGAGAGTTAGAAGGTTTAGAACTAAATATGAAGAGACTCAAATGGGCCGAAGATCTTCAAGTGATTGAAGTATACATTTTCATTGGAACGGAGAATCCAGAGGAAACCCTTGTAATAGGTGATGTCCAAGTATCACAAAATTAGTGGGTGTTTGATCAGGTGGCTAAAGTAATCTACCCAGGTAGAATTAGTCCCATAGGTGTAGGCCCTAGTTTTAATGGACCAAAAGATGTCTGATCCACCCAAAGTCCACATGATTCTAGTATAGGAGTGTTGTCACCCTTGTACATAGTAGGACCTTCATGGATTGTAATAACTCTTGTACATAGTAGGCCTTCATGGATTGTAATAACTCTTGTACATAGTATGGTTCTCATAGGTATGCTATAAGCAGTTTTGTTTATGGCTTGGCAATTGCCTTCATCCTATGTGCAAATAAGTTAAAAGCATACGTAAGAGAGATTTCATTTGGTTCTAAATTCCACTAATTTAATATCAGGGAATGACTTGTGTAAATAGCCTTTACACTGTTACTCAAGAGAAAAAATTACTACTAAAACAAGTTCAACTCCCTACTTCCAAGGGAGAGAGACCCAATTTAGAGCAAGATGTCGAAGCATGGTTAGATGCTATCGACGGCTATTTTAAAGCTACAGGAACTGCTCAACCAAGGATATCAACAACGTGGAGTAGCTGCAACAGTGAACTTGGAGCAGACCTTCCCTTCATGAGAACCAATCTCCTAGTGTTATGAATCATCTTGCTAATGCGCCTTCATCTACTACCACTATATTCAAACTCTAATACATAATCTTGTTGTTCATGGACATGGACTAAACATTGATGTTCCATTGCCACTATTGGAGACTACTTCAAGGATGGTCATATTAGCTTGGAGTATTGTCCTACCATTGACAATTTTGCAAGTCTCCCCACCAAGCCTCTACCTTGATCTAGATTAGATTATCTTCTTCATCAATGTGGAGTTGGACCACCCATATGATGTTGAAGAGGAGGTACCTAGTTTGGTACCAAAAGAGGACACTTTAGTGTCCTTTTTAAAAAATTTAGATTAAATGCTACGTGCATCACACAATGTATTTAAGAAAACCCTCTCGATATGCTTAAATATGTTAGCTAGAGGGTTTTTAAAAAATATAACCTTCCATTTTAGAAGCTATCATGATCAAGAACTATAGTCATCAAGCGGACCCCCGTAAGAATGCGATTGAAGATTTGAAGAAAATGGCATAATAAGCTCAAGAAAAAAATAAAAAGACCTCATAGAAAATTTTACATGACTTTTCCATGATTTTGTATAAATTATTACATGTTTCATGTGCAAAAAAATTTACTTGAGAGTATAAAATAATGGAAAGTTCTACGTGTTTGAGATGGTCATTAAACCATATTATTGTATACAAAATTGATGTATTTGTGAGTTTTAAAAATTGATACATTTCTTACCCTCTCCATTGAGGATTCAAGGCAGCAAGTAGAATTGTTTTAATAAGCAACAATTATTGGTCATTTCAAATATTTAAAACTCTGCATGAGAAAACACTAATATTTTAATTCTTGAGACATAGAGCATTCAAAACCTCAAATAACTTCAAACTTTTCATGTAGATTAACTAAATGTGTCAAAGTACGTGGCATAAACACAATGAGGGAAACCTAAAGCCTTGGTTTCAATGTTATTATGAAGGACTCAAGATTTTCAAGAGTTTTTGCACAATAAAAAATTCAAGATAGAGTTCAAGCAATGAGATTTAAATGAGTTAGGAAAAAAAAATTACATAGTTTCTTGGTTTTAACATATGAAGTCATTTCTACTTATTAAACTATACTAGAATAGCAACAATTCCATGAGAGGACCTTTGGAAGGAAAAAAATTTTCTCTTAGTCAACACGTGCTTAAGTATGAAATTATGTCTATAACTTGCAAGTGTTTTAGAAACTAGTCCTTTGTGAGATCCCCAACCCGCCAATACCAAGATCGGGTTGGGATCCTTGACAGGTCTCTAGGTCTAATAAAAATCAGAGTCTCTAAACAAGAAAGATCCAAGAATAGACCTTTACATTGACAATGGCTTGGGTCTATAGCCTTAGAACAAGACATAGTCCTGTCTCACAACGGAAACGAGACAAAATATTGGCAATCCCAAAGGTCTTTCAGCCCTTTAACTTCCAAAAATTGGGCTAAGGTATCCTCAACCAACGCTTTTTTCCTCCTAACAGATGTGAGGGCACAGCTGGGTGGACTCCTCTTCCAAGTGAAGAAGCTTTCTGAACGTTTTTAGTGTGTAGGGATGGATAATTACCTCACTAATCAGGTCCACCCGTCCATGATCGACAACCTTAATCAATCCCCACTTACCACCCCGCACTCACACATGATTCCTTTGTTTTCTAATTACTATCACATTGTTTTAACACTTAAAATAATAGTTTCTTTTAACTTTCCGTCACAATAATTCCTTCAATCAATTTTTAAAGACAGCATTGAAAGTATTCTTTTAGAAAATATACATCTTTAAACTTAAGATAGGGTACTGTCAATCAAAACATTGTCCATAATAACCATGACGAGTACTCTTCTTGTCTCAAGACCACCTAAGGGTGAAAAAATGACACCCATTATTTATTCACATTCCGGAGTGGATAAACCCCTATCCAAGGTTCCGGGTGCCCATACACCAAACCAGTTGCCCATACAATTGGGTGGCTCCCCTAAGATAAAAACGGTATCCTAACTTATGTAGAAACATCAAGACATGACACGGAGTAGAAACTCATTGTTCATGGGGGTAACCGACTTATCCGTGGCTAGAAAGCCATCATTATCATCAATTTATACCAAGGAGTCGGAGGTGTCTTGAGACAAGCTGTTTTAAGGATGATGAATCATATCTTTCTTAATTCCACCAGTTTTAACCCAAACAATTCTTTCCTACTTTATAAAAAAGTGCACGTTGGTTTCTTGGAAGTTATCTTCCGTTTTTGACCAACTATTCCTTTTCTGATTCTTACTCACTCCTGACGTATGAAATGTTAACTTATAAAAGAACTTAAACTATTTAAAGACTTAATTGAATAATGGAAAACCCACCTGGGACTTATCGGCTATCTTCTGTTGCGCTGGCGCTTGAAGACTCTTCTCCGTAGGCCTACTACTAGGCCCAGCTTCATCGTCGTGTGACGCTCTAGTTCTTTTTAGAGCTCTGCCCTCATCATCAGATGTAGGATTAGCTCAGGTCCTTTTAGGTGCCGTAACTTCTTATTCCTTATAAAAAGGACGTCTAATCATTACGTAAACTATCCGAAAGCTAGACTTAACCTTTGTATTCAATTTTACCCAAATCTAGGTTAAATTTATAGTTTTAATTGGTAAATTCTTGACTTAATAATTTCTTATTTTCCTATATAGACATGATAACTTTTTCCACAGCTTCCCTAAGGGTTTTCTAAGCTATCCTAATTTTCTTATAATTTTGTATATCTTTTGCTTAAATTTTTCATCTAAGCTTGGAATCTGCTTATTTTGAGCTTAATATTTATTCTATTTATTTTCTCTCAAAGATTTCATTTTCTCAAGTTTATATCATAGGTTTACACTTACTATAATTTTTCTAAAAAAAATTGAGCGCAAAGTCTATTTATTTTAATTAATCTTTTGCTAAAAATAGGACTTTTGATCAATTATAATTTCCTAAAAGCACTAATTAACTGTGGTATATATATCAGAAGTAAATAAAAATATTTTTGACCTCTGGTAATTATTTATTAATTTTCCAACTTAATTACTAATTTCTATCTTTAATTTTTAGCTAAAATTAGTATAATTTGACTTAAATAAATATCTATACTCATTTTTTAACCTTAACATAATTATTCCAGCCTCTTTATTATGTAACCTAACTCTGCTGAATAGAATGTAATCATATAACATGATTTATTAATTTTCCTATTTAAATTTCAGTTAGAATTAGTATAATTTGACTTAGATAAATATCTATACTAAATTTCTAACCTTGACATAATTATCACGGCTTTTTCATGATGTAATATATCTTTGAAAAGTAGCATGTAATCATCTAACATGATTTACTGATTTTTCCCTTTACTTTTTATTTAAAATTAGTATAGTTTGACTCAAATAAATATCTATACTATATTTTCAACCTTGACATAATTATATCCAAGCTTTTTAGTCTAATTTGTTATTTTTTCCCTTTAATTTTCCCTTAAAAACAGTGTTTTTCTACTAACATAATTAGCTAGATTAAATATTTGTGGCTAAGGTAATTATCATGGGTTTTCTAAAATGTGTTTTACATTTTCAAATTATGTCAAAGCTTTCTAGTTTAATTTGCTAAGTTTTCCTTTTAGTTTTTTCTTAGAAATAGTATTTTTCTACCAAGATAATTAGCTAAACTAATTTTCTGTGGTTAGAATAATTATCACGGGCTCCCAAAGATGTGTTTTACCTTTGATAATTATCTCAAAGTTTTTTGGGTTAGTTTGCTATTTTCTCCCTTTTATTTTTTCTTAAAAACAATGTTTTACTGCTGAGATAATTAGTTAAACTAATTATCTAAGAATAAGATAATTATCATGGGTTTTTTAATATGAGTTTTACCTCTGATAATTATCTCAAAGCATTTTGAGTTAGTTTCATCATTTTTCCCTTTATTTTTCACTTAAAAACTGTGTAATTCTGCTTAAATAATTACAAAAATTACTCAAAAAATTAAAAGATAATTTTTCTAGTATATTGATAGTCTAATACAACTCTGATAATTATCTCATCTGAATCAAAGCTTAATTAGTATAATTATCATTAATTTATGATTAAAATAAGTAATTTCAGTCCTAATATAAATACTATTTAATTGAATTAGTATCCCTAAGCTTAATCTCAATAATCATCAAAGAATTTAGAATTAGGAGAGAATTTTAGAGTATAAATAGGTTTAATCTTCAATTCATTAAAAAAATGTAAATAGATTAACATAGTTCTACTAATTAAAAAGGGTTAATGCTAATCACCGTTGATTAACCAACTAGAGCTTTGCTCTCTAGTGATTTCTGAGTAGAGGTCTCTCTAGATGAGAGAGAATTTGCCAAGGCTCCGAGTCTGTGTAAAATGTGAAGCAAGGGGTCTTATTTATAGGTTTCTGGGCACTCATAAACTCTCATAGGCTGAAAATGGCAGTTTCTTGCAGCTCAAGCAACCCTACAGCTCAAGATGGCGCCCCTGCTGCTAATCGAGTCCCTAACAGGTCAGTGATGACCCTCCCATTACCTGCCAGCTTTAAAATATCAATTCTGCTATATTTTGACCTATTTTTGCTTAATTGGTAAATATCTTGTAAATATCTGGGAGGCCTTTAGTAAAGCCTATGCTTAAATGATTACTGCAACCATTCAATTTTTCTTAATAATTTAATTTACATTGAATCTTTGGGAAGGACTAGCGGGGTCAGTTTTTGTCCGAATTTAAATCTGCAAATTTCTAGCCCAGGGTTTGCTGTGCTTAAGATTCCAAAAATACCATTTTTAATTGCTTTTGAAATAGTGTTTTACGTGTTTGTAAGTCCAATGTTTTCCCCTAAAACTTTGAGTTCATCCCTCTACAGCTAGAAAGGTGGAGACCTTACAATCACCCCAACTTAAGAATTTGAGATGTCCTCATCGCAACCGAACTGGGAAAGTCTTTGAGAAGAGAAATTCATCCTCCCAAGTGGCATCTTCGGTGGGATAATCTTTCCACTTTGCCAAATGTTGCTGATTACTCTAAGAAGTCTTTCTTGTTTTTCAAGGATACACTCTCGTGAGAGTTTCTACACATCCTTAGTGATTACTTGCTACTCAATTTTATCCTAAGAAACTCTCAGTGTTGAGCCCATCTTAAAAACCTTTACAGACCATTTGTATCATCTCAAAAACCAGGTTGAATCAATTCCATACATATATCCACCTTGTCAACATGAATGCGCTCGGTCTAGCTGACCATTTAGAGCAATCAGCGTTTGACAAGTATCATGTATTCCAGCTTTGCCAGTCTGAACGCGATTGACATATTCTTCCCATTCTGAGCAATCTGCGTTCGGCACAAGCTTCCACCATTGCACCAGAGGTACCCCCTCTGTGCTCTAACCTGGTTGACCAACAATATGTAAAGGGTTTTAAGAAGTATCATACCAAGAGTTCTTTTTGGCTTCCTATTAGTCTCGTACATTAATACTTTCATATCTAGGTCATTTTTCTCAAAGTTTTACATTATCGACTTATAGTGGTTTACAAAATTGCCTATTGTTTTGAGCTCTAGGATTACTAACTGTAGCCAAGCAAGTGGCTCTTTCATCTTCCTTGTTCATTAAGGTTGGTTCTCCTATGATTGCATAAGCTCTGGCTCCTCTTGCTCTTCCTCTACCTCTTCCTCCATTTCTACCTCCTCTTAGATTATCTCCTTGATTTTGAGGAATGGCTCTAGCAGTAGTTCGATGGTTTTTCTCTTCAGGACAGTTATTTCTATAGTGCCCCATTTGATTTCATCCATAGCACCTCACCAAGGGATTGGTCATCTTAAAGACCCTTCTCTAAATGTCTAAATGGTAAATGCTCCAAGTATGATTTTCCAATTATCATAGCCTCTCTCCAATAAGAGTGAGACATAACCTCCTCTACAGAATCTCATTCATCTATTATGAACTACAGTTACTTGAGTGTTTCTATTTGTGAACTATGAGTCACTTGATATATAAAAACCTACACATGGATGGTAGAATCTGAAAGATCAAAATATCAAAGTAGAGTGTGAGCCCATCTAAGAGGCTCTTTGGGCTTTATATGTGTGGTATATATTATGGGTGGAGAAGTATCACCACCAGTATCAACTAACACAAAGAATGTAGGAATATCCAATGTAGAGGAAGAGGATTTTGGTGATAGAGAGGCTAGTAATAGGAGTAGGGGGGAGCATGGTCGGAATGGATCAATACTTGCATGAATCTCCAAAGAGTCAAGAAAAAATCTAGTCTTATCAAACCAAGCATCATGGGAGAACAATATTCTCGAAAATAGGATACAAAAATCGTAATCCTTTGGACTGAGAGTCATAACCACAAAATATTAATCTCTTTGGATTTAGCATCTAAAGTGCATCTCTTCTTTGATGGAAGATGAACATGAGCAACGCAACCAAAGACATGAAACTATGAGATAGTAGGTTTGCAACTTGTGAATACCTCCTCTAGCTTGATGCCATCCATCGCTTTTGTAAGAGAGAGCACTTGAGAAGATGATTTTATGTAGCCACAATTCACTACAAATAAGCGAGGATAGCTTTCTCCCAATTCACCTTGTCTTCCATTGAAATGGCTTTCTTATAGCTGGAGGGCTCTCCGCAATCTATCAACATAATGTAGTCCAATAAGGGAGCATATCTATCAAGAGGCCTTGAAACTGCTAAGTATGAAGCCTGATTTACCACTTGTAATTTTTAGTATTAAAAACGTACATTTGTAAGGCTCCCTTTATGAGGAGAAGCCATTGTGCATGAAGGAAAATCACTCACCGGAAAACCAAAAATTCATAGGCTTCGTCGGAATATTCCTTTTGGCCTAAATAATATAGCCGGACGGCGGCCGAAAAGTGGTCGAAAAATGGTTGGTTGGTTGGCCGATGGCCAATAGTCAATCGCTAGTGGCCAGTGTCCGGATTCAATGGCAGGTGACCAATTTCAAGGCGGACTTGTCTTCTCAAGGGCGGCCACACATGGCACACGTGTCTACACAAGGGCGGCTACACACTGCTGTCTCTCATGAGAGAGGGCAGCTATTTTGGCCTATAAAAGGAGGCCTCTTCTACACACAAAAGGTATTGTGGTGCATTGTGAAATTGATACAACAAGGTGGTTGTGAGGTGGTGAGAGTGAAGCAAGGCGAGAGCTCTATTAAGGGTATAATCCCTTTGTAACCTACTTCTTGTTTGAAGTACTAAATCCATTGAGTGGCTACTTTCCCGTGGATGTAGCCCACATTGGGTGAACCACGTATATTGTGCTCTCTCTCTCTCTCTCTCTCTCTCTCTCTCTCTCTCTCTCTCGTGTGTGAAAATTTGCCTCTCTCCATTAAGTAAGGTGCTCTACTATCTACTTAGCTACATCCTATTTCCTAACAACTGGTACCAGAGCAAGGTTTGCTCATAGTAAAGTATCTCAAGGAAAGGATTCCTTGAATTGAGTGGGAGTAATGGCGGAGAAAGGGAAGCTCAAGATCAAGAAGTTCGACGGCAAAACTACCAACATTGGAAGATGCAGATTGAAAACTATCTCTACCATAAGGACCTTTATTTTCCACTAGGCGGTTTGCAAAGAAGCCCACAACAATGGCAGATCAATCATGGATTTTCCTTGACCAAAAGTCCTTAGGATAATTCCTGGTTGATATCTTGAATTGGTACTGGACTGCAGATGCAATGCTGCTAAATCTTGTTGATGCCGCTTTGATGCCAAAGTGCCCAACAATAATACAAAAGTGAGGGTAGTAGGAGTGTTTATTTCATTTGTCTGTTGACCTCGTTTATCGCTATATATGTGAGGTATGCTGCCGTGCAGAAGGGCCATATTTCTATATTGTGAGCAAAGATGTCACATTGCATGCTCTAATCTTTATACAATGCACTAATTTAAAACCATGACCTACCATATGGATGATAAGCTAGTTTCAAGTTGGTTGCAATTTGCTCCCTAGCTTATTGATGCTTGGACTGTAATATTCTAGGTCTTGAGAATCTCATACTGACACCTAGTACGAGATAAACGAGGACGTATATAGTACATTATCAATTATTTAGACACCTAGTATGGTATCAATTATTTAGAGCTAAAGTAAAGATGCACAAGATGAATTCACTATACTGCAACACACCACATGCATTCACTACTTATGTATTCAGTATTGTGATGCATCATATGTATTGGCTAGCAACCGTACACAAAGAGTTGCGTGTCTAACTAACATGTGCAGATGTTGATCGATATCGAGTGTATAGTTCTAAAAACGAGATCCAAATAAACCGAAGCAAAGGAAGTAATGAGGAAGATTCTAAAACAAATAAATAGATAAAGCATGAATGAACTGCAACAATAAATGAGGTTCTTTACTGACCTGCAATGTTGTACTGTTACTTTTTGATTGTCCAATCTGCAGGCCAATATTTGAGTCAAGTTACAAAAAAGCAATGTGAATAGTTAAGCATATCGTCTTGCAATGAAACGTCACAGACTGGAAGTGCAAAGTATACAATGCACGTCATACAGAGGTGCCATACAACAACATGGTGGAGAGCTGGCATAGTGGTCTCTCCAAAAAAATATAAGAAACGAAAGCCGTGCCCTACCCCGTAGCGTTTATGTGTTGTGCCAAGCAAACATGTGCATGGTAAATTGGATGCAGATAACGGAACTTGCTGTGCGAGCTGGAGTCGCGCTTGTGCAATTAGACATGCAGTATTGTGAATATATGTCCTCCATGCCATACAAAAAACATGCAAATGTAAATTTATGCTATATGTCCTCAAATCAGTATTACTCTCTCTCTCTCTCTCTCTCTCTCTCTCTCTCTACTTCGGTCATCAATTATGTCTTCTTGCCTCTTTGCTGACTAACTCACGTTATGTTTAGTTCTCCCTAACTGCACATGATAATGGGCATCCTGAGGTCGGTATGTCCATAGCGGAAGGCACTATATTCAATCCACTCATCAATAATCAAAAACACGCATTTGACGAACTACTATTACGTAACACTCGTGGACATAAGTACGGGTGGCGCTCTGCTCGATATTGCTCTACAATTTTCTTCAGGTTGGCAAGATTTTCATGAATATACAAAGATTACTTGGAAAGTAAACAAACAAAGAAACAGGTGATGAGTACATGGAGCTTGAGGATGGTGAAGACTCAAGGAGTGCAAACGGTGAGAACATGCAACAACGTCAACCAAATGAGGAGCCTCAACCTATTTCCCAAAGATCTACAAGAGCAAGTAGACCCCTAGAAAGGTTTGTTCCTTCCTTCAACCATCTCTTGGTCTCAAATTCTGGAGAGTCGGAATCATACAAAGAAGCTATGCAACACGAATCCAAAGAAGAATGGATGAAGAGAATGCAAGTGGAGATGGACGGGAGATGGACTCATTACATCGCAACCAAACGTGGGAGTTGGTTGAGTTGCTTAAAGATAAGCGGGCACTTCAAAACAAATGGGTGTATAAGCTGAAGGAAGAAAAAGGTGGAAAGAAAAGGTACAAGTCTAGGCTTGTGGTAATAGAGTTTTCTCAAAAGAAAGGTATTGATTTCAATGAAATATTTTCCCATGTTGTAAAAATGAACTCAATTAGACTTGTCTTAAGCCTATGTCATAACCAACCATGCCACAGAGAAACACTTGGCTGCTCAGTTACACAAATTACATGGTTTTTAACATTGGATACATATAGCATATACAAAGTTCTAGACTTGAACCATGTGCTGCCACTAAAGAACCTTTGGTGATCTTCCATGAAATATGTAGTAATATCGTGCATCATTCACCAATTGTCTTGTACTAATCAAGCTCTTGGTAAGATTTGGCATATGTCTCACATTATTTAGCATGAATGAAGAGCCATTCTGAAACTTCAGCTTCATATCACCAACACCAATTATGTCGCAAGGAAAACCATTGCCAAGACAAACATGACCTTTACGAGATGCATCATTTGTACTGAACCAATCCCTGTGAGGTGTCATATGAAAAGACGCACCTAAGTCAAGAACCCAATCATGTAAAGTATAGTCATCAATGGCAACCAAAAATTCACAATCTACAATGGATGTGAGATAAATATCTCCACCAAAATCTTCAACACAAACATTATGCTCTCTTCAATCTTCACACTGCTTTCTTTGGTCTTACCCTCTTTCTATTTCTTGTCTTTAACTTTCTCTTGTTTCCACTTTCAATAGTATTTCTTCATGTGACCCATTTTGTGACAATGATAGCACTCAATTTATTTTCGGCCACATGATTTGCTACGAGATCTTTGATTCTGCTTGCCATTTTCCTATGATCTACCACAAACAAAGAGAGCATTTCTACCACCATGAGAAGCATCAAGATTCTTCATGTTAACCTCTTTGATAAGAAACTACCCTCAACATAACCACATGTTAAACCATTAGCAGCGTTGAGCTACTTATGGCCGTGCAAAAAATATCCCAACTCTTTGGCAGCATAGCTAGCAAAAATATGTTTTGACAGAATCGTCAAAATTGACTCCTTGTGTAGGAAGCTGACTAAAATTGTATTGAACTCATTGAGATGATTGCATATGGGTGTACTCTCATCCATATTCAAATCAACCAACTTTTTTAGGCATTAGACGTGTGATGTTGAAGTTTGCTTCTTATACAAGTCACATAACTTTTTTCATAGCCCATAGCTATTTTTTTTCTTGTTTACATTGAAGTACACATTCTTTGACAAAGTCAAGATGATGGTGGATGTGATAAGCTTATCCAACTTGTGCCAGTCATGCTCATTGATATCCTCAGTCTTTGTCCCCTTCATCTTTATCGATTGGATCTGTTTGTTTTGTACTACGACATTGTAATATGCTCCTTCCAAAATGGAAATTAAGTGCCATCTGACTTCTCAATGGTGAACAAAGTGTTCTCTAACAATGAAGTGATCACGCAACAAGGAATAAAAGTGGTAGATCCATTGAACTAAACAAGACAATAGAAAACTTGAAAATTTTTGACAGAGTCTTCTGACTTCTAACTTAAAACAAACGTATGCAACTATTGAAATGTTGATAAAAGTGGCTAGACTAGCAAGATAGAATCTCAAAAGCTATCACTGCTAGTGTCTCCAACTCTAGAAGAATTTCTCTAACCAATTGACACTTTCAAATGCATACACATAAAGATGATAGCAATGCCAACAATGGAGGTTCAACAGATGCACACTAATATTGTACTAATCACATAAACATGCATCCTATGTTGATGTCAAAACTATAGGGATGTTGAGGGCATGCTCCAGTACTTGTATCACCAAAAGTATCTCCACATTTGAGAATCCCCTAGCTTAATAAAACCTTATCACTCATGAACCTCAACAATAGGCTTTGCATGATAATTTTTGTCAACACATAAACTGCATAAGATCTTACAAATTCACTTTTTTTTCCATTTACATAGAGTTTGTTAGCACGCAGTCCTTCAAAAAATTTCTTTAAGGGCTCATTGTGTTCTTCCAAAGTCTTGGAGTAGTTGATTATATAATCAAAGAATAATCCCATGTATGCTCTATGCTTTTGAAATATTCTTTTCATCAACCTATTAAAGGTTGCAGAAGAATTGGTAAGGCCAAAAGGCATTACTAAGTATTCATACAACCCAAATTTCATACAAAATGCAATCTTGTATATGTCACTAGGTTCAATCCTTATTTGATGATAGCCACTTTTAAGGTTGATTTTATTGAAGTAGGAAGAACCTTGTAGCTTTTCAAATATGTCCTCTATGCTAGGAACTAGAAATGAATTCTTTGTTGTGCTCTTATTTAGTGCACGATATTCCACACACATACGCTAGGACCCATCCTTATTTTGCAATAAAAGCACAAATGAGCAAAAAGGAGATGAACTTGGACGTAGCATTCTTTATTCTTTAAACTTATTAACTTGGGAGATAATATCCTCTTGTTGTGCCTGAGAAACATGATAAGGAGTATTAGGAGGAGTAGTTCTAGGTACTAGCGCATACCTATGACCAGCATGTCCTCTTGAGGGAGGTAATTCACTTGGGATAGAGCCAGAAAGGCAATCACTATATGAGTGAAGAAAAGATGTGTGATTCATTTTGTCATTAGAACATAATTTGCTATTGGATTCCATAGAGGTGGAGAGGAGTCTTTGACAAAAACCATATACAAGAACATATAGAAGACTTTATTGATTTTTTTACGAATAAATGTGATACCACTAGAATTGTACTTCCCCTTCCCCTTAGTACTAATACTCATAGCTCTACCTCTATGATGAATACTTATGACTCTATTATGAAATTTAAGTTGAGACCATGTGATGGAACCAAGAAGATATGCAAAGAAGGATACATACACGTTGCCAAACCTACAATTCTCATGATCAAGGGAGACATGTTGCCCTCCTTTGGATCCCTACTGTGGCCGACGGTCTGCCAGCTTAACCGATATTCTAGCTTTTTCTCCCCGGGAACTTCCCCATATTAAATGATCAGTTTAACATGAGAAAATCATTTACGAGAATCAGTATTAGTTATTATGACATCATACAAGCATAGGAAATCAGATATTAATTGATTGAATGTATGAAGTTAGAGACTGGACACAAGTTATTGGAGATGATATATTCATATAATGAGGGAAATTAGAATTGGCATTAAGTGATAATTACAGTAGAGCTAGATGATAGTAAGAGTAACATCTCAATGATTACAAGACTTGGGGTAGATCTTGTAATGATAGCACCTCAAAATGAAGTGGCAGGTCCATTTATAGGTAACAATAAATGGCACGATAACTACTCAGTAAATACCAAATCTAACTATGTACAAGTGCCTAAATAAGGCCCGTTCCCACCCTCTATAGACTCATATGTGGAAGTGTCAAGTAATGGCTTACTCGTTAGGGCAATAGTCGTGTGATAATGTGCATCAACAATATCTGCTTTTGTAGCCTCATCCATGGTATCTATCAATAAAGTGTCTACTTTAACATGGCCAATGGTTGTATCTATCTTTGATGGCACTAACCTCATGGTCTCATGAGTCTCTAGGTCAACATCTACACTCTTAGGCTCTAGGACTCAATCCAAAGTACTCTCACTAGGATGTACGTCATGTGTGGAGCATTCCGTGCCATGAAAACACTCGCAAGGGGCTCAGTCATTGTCAGGCCTAAGGTAAGACTGGGGAGGGGAAGGCCCTAATCTATGCATGCATGGTCAAGGGGACTCCTAACTTAGAGACCAAGGGTCTATATAGGGGTAAGAATGGGTAGAGATGAGCATGCGGAAGTTCCCCAATGTGGTACTAGAGCTAGGAGGAAGGAGAGGCAAGAATCATGAAGGAGCTATAACGTGGATGGATTCTCCCTCTCTCTCTCTCTCTCTCTCTCTCTCTCTCTCTCTCTCTCTCTCTCTCTCTCTCTCTCTCTCTCTCTCTCTCTCTCTCTCTCTCTCTCTCTCGGATATGGAGGTTTTGTGGAGGTGAAGAGAAAAAGGTCGTGGGGTTTTTTTAATTGCATGTGACATGCAAGGAAGAGGTGGTTGAGGATGAAGGCGAGCAAACAAAGGCATGGGAAGCCTGGCTTCCTACACAACAACAAAGGAACCTCATGGTCAATGGCAGCAGGAGTGACCCCTTGTGGGGTAGAAGGGCCATGGGCAACCTGCAGCATAGCTCATGGAGTTACCCTAGATCAAAGCGCCCTGCTTCCCTGAGCATTTTTTGTCTTTTAGTGACTGAGGCAAGCCCATAAAGACAAGACATCATATCTCCTTTCTATCATTGCTATAGAGATCAAGATTTTCATATCAAAGGTTTTTTTTTTGCCCTTGGGTGCCCAAGTCTTGGAAGAAGCTAGGGATCATGTGCAAAGGGCAATTATTCAATTTTGCTTAGCTTCGAAAAGTGGTGAATCTTCAAGGAAAGCTTCTATGATAATGTTGACATGGGACATTTTCAAAGATCTAATATGTGAAAAAATAATCTAGACCAACAACTTTTCAAGCCACCGATATTATGACCATTTTTACAAGGGAAAGATCGGATGACAAATTTGAGGGCCAATTGAATTCTAGCAAGGAGTGAGTACTTGGAAAATTTATAGTGCTCCAATCAAAGATGTATTTGAAAGGGAAGATAATATAGGTTGAGGACCAAGCATGGAGTCCCGGAGTGGATTGGGGTGTCAAAGCAAGATCTATCGCAATCATGACTTTTCCAAGATGGCCACTCATGACAAGTATAATACGAGGTAGCATGCACGGCATGTCACAAAATTGGTATGCATAATTTTGTGATTTCACTTTTTTATTTGATCAAATTATGCAGTTGTCAAACGTTATGTGGAGCAAGACTTAGCACAAAAGCCTTGTTCCGAAATTGGAGCTGACAAAGCCAAGGGAATAATTAAACTACAGCTACGTAAGGAGGTAAACTTGTTCAATAAATTAAGGTGGGCTACACCATACACTAGTGCATGGCCAAGGGCCGCATTCAAGGCAAAGCCAAGGAATTCAAATAGTGCCAAGTACGAAGGGTGTGCAATGTTGCAATGGCCACGGGCCAGTCATGCCTCAGGATTAGCACCAAAGTTTAGGGTTGCGGTGTTATTGATAAAAGAAAACCTTTGGACACAGTAGCTCAACACAACTTTGTTCTTGTAATTCTACGTTCTAAAGCAAGGCTTCCTTTTGTGTAGTTATGGCATAATACCTTCTAAAATTTAGGATATGTTGTGAGAATACCGATTTGGGGGGGGGGGGGGGGGGTATAATTGTTTGTCCATGATCATTCAATGGGTGCTGATATGCACAAATCCAAGGGGCTTACAAACTACATAGGACGAGTTCTAAGTATAGACAACCCATGGCTGTGAGCCAAAGTCAACGTGGCATACTTCAAAAGTTATGGCTATGAACCAGATTCAAACAAGGATTGTCATGAAAGTCCAAAAGCAAGGCTTCTATCTGTTGAAAGATTCCAACAACAGATGACTGCTCATGAGAAGGAAAGCGACTGTAATTTTCCCATCAAAAAATAATTAGATCTTTGTTCACTTTTCATTTATGTGGAATCTAGGGCTATGAGCTTCCAAGATGTATTAAAAGTTAGACAAGTTTCCTGGACAAGTCACTTATTTTTTGAAGCAGTTTTAGCCTATGTACAATAAGACCCTTAGCCAGGGTATAAAGGGCAACTTTGTAAGGTTTTGAAGGATAATATTATTATAATTTATAATAGATAAGGTTTCTATATACGTCGTGAGCACTTTCTTGTTGTCAAAATTTCATCTCTTTGTAGCACACCACACAATTATCATATCGACAAGCCAAGAGCATCAATGTGTTAGCATCGAGGAGCTCTACACGTTGATATCTACATTGCAAGCAATTTTTTGCGAGATTCGAGCGTGGACTCCCACGACCTTCCAAGTGACATATCTTACTATCCGAGCATCGATTTAAGATTCGGTTAGTTGCATTAAATTCCCAATGCTTAGGAGCACCTATTAGGTGTGTTCAACATCAAATTTAGAGACATGTAATTTTGCTGCTGGAAAAAATTGCAATTTTTCCTAGTGTGTATATTTGAGGTTTTCTGGTCCATAAGTGTTTCTGACTAGTAAGAAATGTGCTTGCCAAGTTTGGTGTTGATCGGAGTTGATTTGCTATTGGTTTTGCATGTGAATGTGTGCAAGGATCACACTTATCAAGGAAAAAAAATAAAATTGGGAATTTGCACATCATGTTAGACCACATCCTATCAAAAAGCGCCAAAAATGCTAAAATTGGCCTAAAACATTCAAAAGAGGTCAAAACTGAACCAAAACTGGTAGGTAAGATCTACAGAGAATGGGGAACCTAACCAAAAAACAGATTTGTGTTGACCTAAGTAGAAAAATTCATTTTTTCACATGAAGGTTGAAAATAGTTAAAAGCAAGTGAGATTTGGTCTGCCCATAGCCCTTGGTGTGAGAAACTCATAGGTCTTTTTGAAATCAAATTTGGACACTCATATCACAGGTGAGGTTCAAAACAGTCAGAAAATAACTCTGAAACTGCCAAGATAGGGTTAGAGGACCTTTTGACACTCCAAATTGGACCAAAATTGGTGAGTAGGCTATTCATAAATTGAGGAACCCAATCAAAGTGAAAAGTTTGAAAAAGTTGTCAAAAAAGCATATTGAGGGAGAAAATCATATTTTTTTCCCAAGTACTCCAGAAAGTTGTCAGATTGAGCTCAAGTTTGGTGTTCTTGTAGTACATGATGTGTTAAGTGCACAACCAAAATTTAATGTCATATGGACATTGAGCATTAGAAGAGTAGATTCTACCACAAGAACCAAAGTGGAGAATACTCATATAGAGGTGTCTTTATGGCCGTTACAGGGTCTTCTATGCCATGCCATACCAAGCGAGTAGTGCCACATGTGACTATGAGGGAAATATCGAGAGCTATACCTAAAGCACCAGCACCTATAGTGTATGAGGATACTTTCCTATGAGCTCCAGGAGTGATGAGATATGTCACTGAGCCAAGACTTATGCATCCATCTTGCTAGGAAATATGACGTAGCCAAGTAGATAATTGAGTAGATTACTTAATGGAGAGAGATAATCTTCACACACAAGAGATTATGGAGTAGAGAGAGAGAGAGTACACACGATATATGTGGTTCACCCAATGTGGGATACATCCATGGGAAAGCAGCCACTTAGTGGCTTTAGTAATTCAAAGATTTGTCTGACGAAGTGTCAGTATCACTACCTTCCTCAATAATCGGTGCTAGCAGATCTAGCCTTGCCTGAGCTACACTCTCTTCAATGGACACTAAGCTACCTTGGTCACCTGCCACCTTCTGGTCTCTAACAATGTATCTTCCTGATCTTAAATTCATCAAACTTATTAATGCAATTTAGCACAAATTCAACCACTCACCTGGCAACGGGTCAGTTTCTGCACAACTTCTTGCCTTGTTGCTGAATATACCTGTACACAAGAGTTTTAATTTCGGCAATTGAATCAAAGCATTTATCTTCTAGAGGTTATCTTAGTAATGATTGGTATAACTGGAGAGTTAATCTCAACCACTACTGTATTTTATACACTGCTGATGTTCTGGATTAGGTTGCTAATCTGAAACGGTACATCTCTCTGATGTTGGCCAATTTACGCGAAAAAGTCTGAATTCAGTCTTTGCTTTGTCAAATGGGCAACCAAGGTCCAATTTCACTTCTGAAAGAAGTTCTGGAACCCTTAAGCCAAATGGAACCTCACTGTCTAGGCTAGGTCAAATTTTCTCTGCAGTATGCCCCAATAGACATCCTACGCGTAGGATGTCTCCTGCTGTATTTTGCTTGGATTTCTGCACTGTTGTTTCCCTTTGTTGTGCTAACCTTACATCTGCTTTTACTTTTTGATTTGGACTGCTATAAGCCGGTCAATGAGTCAGAAATCTGTTCCGACGGTCTGTTGATGGTATTGTTCAGTCTAATCAACTCCAAATTGGACCAAAATTGACTAGCAGGCTTGCCTTAGGCCATATAACACCTTACAATGCTCAAAGTCAAATTCTGGCTTTATTTGCTTGCATTAGACATCCTACGCGTAGGATGTGTTTTTCTTCAGAATGGCTTCAAACTAAAGGCTCAAGCTCCCCTTGAGTTGTTGATCACCTTGGTGTACTCAGATTTTAGTTTTGAGTCCCAAATCACTCAGAAGACATCCTACGCGTAGGATGTCTTTTTGGCCTGTTTGACCCCATATTTGTTCCACAGCTTCCCCTTGATGTCAGTATCCCAGTGGTATGCTTAGATTTTGATTCGGATGTCAAAAGTCCCAAACTTCAGCTGTTTTTTGTTTTTTCAGTCAAAAGTGCTAAAGTCCACTTTGAACCCAATTTTCTCGCCCAAATGAGGTGAAACCCCTTTCAGTCACTCAATATATCATGCAAGACACACTCATGCAGCCATCTTATGGTTTTGGTCTCAAGTTAATGTTTTGGCACTATTTGGGTAGGATGTCTTGCAATTTCAGTCTATCTGGCCTTATCCTGTCAAGATATGGCCAAATTTCCACTTTCCAGTTGAAATTATGGTAAATCCTACCTTCTGAACAGAATGGTCAACTCAAAATCCCAAAATTCCTTCCAGATTGGCCTGTAGACATCCTACGCGTAGGATGTCTCCTGGCTTAAAATTAAAATTTTTTCTGACAGGAATGCCCCTGATGCTCTGTAGACCTATCAAAAACACTCACAGTAACTTTTGGACTTCAATTAGGCTTTCAGCCACACTTTTGCGTCTTTTTGCGTCTTTTACAAACTTGTAATGATTCTACCAAGCAAGTGTACATGCATGAAATGCTCTAGATCTGAATCATGATGTCCTACTTACTCTACTCCCACCTATCATGAAGAAATGGTGATAATGGTGTTTTTGGTTGCTCTTTGGCCTCTCCGGACTCTCAAGCTCACCTCTCACCGCTTCTACCACTCCAACTCCTACTCTAGAACTCGACTATTACCTAAAACTACCTAAGTCTACCTCCTATACCTAAGTCGAAGGATCTAGGGCAGACACACGCTTCCTAGACTCCCTCTAAACCTAGAAAGTCCTCCACCCTCTGATCCTGTATAAATGTAAAGCGAGACTCTTGGCGAGCCGAAAATCCCGATCCTCAAGGATTAGTCTCGGTCACCTACCTAAGGTTTTCGTCCCCGGCAGCGGCGCCAATGTTGGACGGGTACGCCGCGACGGACGTCAGCACAGTGAGAACTCACCTAACAAGTAATGTCAGCTAAGGACGAAGCTCGACCCGCAGGCACATGGAAGCAAGCATAAGGTGTCAACCTACACTCGACCGACTCCTAACTAATTCCTACAGAGGTCCCTACCAATTGTCTAAGTCACAGTCTTCAAAAGTGTAAAAGAGGAATCTTCCTACAACGCTTGTTAGAGCCGAACACCCATCAAACACTTTCGAAACACCATAGAACTTGAAGGAGACCCTACAAATACCTATAGGCCGCTCTCCCTCAGGTCTATAAACCAAAATCACGACCCAAAACACCCGGTGCAGAAACACGTAGGATGTCTGGCCAAAATCTGCAGGTCCTTGTTTCCGAAATATGAAGTGCCTAATGTGTAGCTCTACTCAATGTGAACGCGTGGATATGCTGCAATGCAAAATCAGATAACGTATGCTCACCCAAACAACCGATGAAGCTCATAGAAGGAGCTTCCAAAGCCGGACCGTACGCGCGCAATGTTGGTATCGGCTCGTAGCTCTAGTCGGGGGCAACACGCTGCACTTCTTCGCACTCGATTCCGACCACCGTAGCACACGTAGCGTCAAGACGAAGCTCACACTCTCTCTCACGTACACAGTACGCTCACTCACAGACTTCAAACTTGTTTTTTAAATGACAAAAGGTTTTTTCATTAAGGTCAAAAAGTGGTATATATACCTTACAACTTCTCAAACCCTAAAGTTCCAAAATCAACCATCTACTCAATCTAACTATCAAAACTGGGATACAATCTGGAAACTTCTGTAAGTCCCAATATGTACAATGTGAAAAATAATAGTCCGCCGAGTAGTTAGATGCCGTGGGGTGTGTCCAGCTTCTAACAGGGTTTGGATTGCAAAGGCAACACCTAGGTTTTCCAGTGCAATGTTGCTTGTTTTTCACAGGTGGATGCCGTGCTCCTCTGTATTTGAATACGGGTAAGTGAACATTCAGTTCAATCTCCAGGTACACATCTATTGATTTGGTGTTATTCCAGTTTTTAGTATGCATTGCTTGGGTTTTTCAAGCCGTTTAAATACGCTTGAATATTTCAGGGCCATGCCAAGGGCATGTCGAAACAAGTATTTTGGGCTGTAATGTATTTTGGGCTGTAATGTCCAATGTCGAAACAAGTATTTTGGGCTGTAATGTCCAATGTACATGATGTTGTTATGAATCCACTTGTGGGATTCAATTTGGCACATGTTGTCACATGGGATACAACATGGTCTAGGGACTCAAGGAGTTTGGTTTAGGTAGTGTGGAGCAATGAATGAGGGTCCCTCTCATTCTTGTCGCAGTTTAGAGTTACCTCCACACACAAGTACATCTTGTACTTGAAGGATGTTCTTTTTTACACATCCTTACACGAGACATATTCCATATGTGGAGAATATGAGTCTCTGGACTGACACTGGCGCCATTATTTCAATTATGTGTCACGACAAAGTCCCTAGGTGCTGGTCCAATCTGTTCTAGACCATTTTCGTCACAACGTATCAGGATAAATTTCAGTGGACAAAAATTGTCGGATACTTAGAATTACTTGTTCTGCTACAAGTATTGCTAAACAACATTACAGATGGTTGTTTATACATATTGAAAGGCTCTGAGTGGTTAATGAAAAAGTTTCATTGTTGTCCCTAGCACTTATTAATGTTTCATCTTCTATTATGGTTCAAACATTTCAGCAAGGCTTGAAAATGATTACCAATGCAAGTATTTAGTTTCTTTTCGGAACTATTTACATTCCTCTTTAATGTGTGCTACGCACATCACATTCGCCATAAGTACTGGCAAGGAGGATCATGGATATACGGGTTCGGATCTGTTTTTTGCTAAATGCATGCACACTAGGTGTTATGGGAGCTAGTGTTTAACAAAGGCTGATTTGGAACGGTATGCATATTCCTCAAGTTGCTGCTTATGAAGCATTTTGCACTCTATGTGCACTATCTCTATGAGATTACTTTTGGGTCTACTAATCACCAATAGAGGTCATAGCTCGGTTTGGGTCTTTGTGGATTTTTCAAGTTAACCACGATGGTTATTCCGGACATTGTTGATTCCTCAACAATGTTATACACTATTGTGATTCCCCGTTTACCAGTCGTCTGGGAAGACTGTCTGTAAACCCTGGGGGAAACACATCTCAGTACTGTCACTATCCAAGGGGATAGGTAGATTACAAAGGGTAATCTTGGGCTAAAGGATATGCAAAGTGCGTACATTAGCACCAAGCAATCCAATTAATAAGCATTTATTTCTCTTCTTAGAGTTTACTTACTATCAGTTAAAACGCATGTTGCGACTAGGTAGTCTCTTCATGTATAAGTCAGGTTCTCAACTTTGAACACTCGTTAGGGTGGGGTTGTTTACTACTGAACTTGGAAAACAAGTCAAGGACTTAAACTTGGCTGATGAGTCATGTTAACAAGTTACTTTCATGGAAAGTGAAAAGAGGTACTCTTTAGGGTACATCTTTGTGTGATAACTCGTTTTGCATACTCATGTGTGTTATAAATGGAGTCTACACACTATGATTGGATAGGAATCGATAACACAAGATGCCTGAAGATCATACCATTGATCAGATATCTGGAAGCACGCCACCGAATCGGCCACCTTATCGTGTGAGCCTTTTCTCTCTCTAGAAATGACTATACTAGAGAGAGAGAGAGAGAGAGAGAGAGAGAGAGAGAGAGAGAGAGAGAGAGAGAGAGAGAGAGAGAGAGAGAGAGAGAAAGCACATGTCGAAGGAAAATGAGGCATGCAAGAAAGTGCAAACATAGCTAAGGAAGACAAATGCCACTTTATAAGTTCATGAATTTTTTTTCAAATCTCACAAGAACTTTACAAGACTTAAAACGGCAAAATGCCGCTTACAATGGTTGGGAAGGCTGAAGGCATAGTGGGTAGAAGGGTGCATGGATTTTCATGAGGACTTAAAAAGTTCATACGACTCCCCAAAGATTTTGAAAGAGTCTAAATCTCAATGTTTCATACTCATATGCTTGGACTCTTCCACCTCTGCTTAGAACTCAAAGTCCCTATTTTAAGAAAAGGGATGGGAAAAAGTAGTCTTTATTATATCAAGCATAACTCCCTCGTTTAAAAGGTCGGATTGAATCTCTTTTCAAGCTCTACAACTTTGTAGAAGAAAATAGGAGCTAATCATGATATTATAGAGATAATATAATGAGATTTTCAAACATTGCTTGAAATTTCAAGAGCCTCTACTAGTATTCTCTATGCTACTATGCAATGTAGCAAGCTCATGATCAAAGCCCTATGGATTCCTCTCCTTTTTTTTCTATATACTTATATTGAGCATTCTTTGATGCTTTGAAGAGGAGGAGAATGAATGATGATCAAGGAAGGTACTTGGGTCATGGAGATCTTAGCCTCCATGTTCCTATCTATACTCAAGCTTCTCTTTGTTGTAAATAGATCCAAGAGCATGAGTAATAAAAAGCCTTTTGAGGGGGAATTGAACTTATAAAATCTAAAAGATTCTGGATGTGCAAGCACAAACAATGAGTGAGCAACCCATCCAACTAGTTCACAATCGATCGAGCCTGAAAGGTTACGCACATTAGGAAAAAAGTTCCTTGAAGCACTGACAGTTGAGAATTGAGTGGCAGAATGCCAATGGAATCCTACACGCTATCATGCAGCTCCACTCCCATGCTAAGAAAGATGCCATAAAAATGCACATCAAACTTGTTTGAATCTTACATGATCCTAATAAGCAGGCCAAGTTTAATGTTGAATGTATGTCAAATGCGGCTAAAAGGGCCAACAAATGCCTTCATGATGCCAAAAATGAGTATGATTGAAGTGAGCATAGATGGGATATTATGATCTAAAACTCCAGTGCTTGAATTTCTCTACCGGTCTATCTTTACGGCTCGTCGATTGGAGCTACGGTGAAGAAGTTATGGCAGTTTGAAGTTTAAGTCGATTGCAGATCCGTACCGGATTGGGCAACTGCAGCAGAGGTGACAGAAATGAAATGAATGCCCTAAAGTGCTCACTTTGTGGAGCGTGTTGATCTTTTCAGTTCAATGATCGGAGTTCTGGTTGCCAAGATATTGGCCTTTAAAGATTCACCGAGGGCCGGTTTCGTGCTAGTCTACTCGGCTCGGCTGGAGTGCCATCTGGGAGTTTTTGGCTCTTGATTTGGTTTTGGAATGCAATGATTGCGGATTATGCCAAAAAGGGCTGCGGCTTAGAAGCCCTGAACTGTTTTTACCAAATGTGAGGGAAGATCTTTCACCAAATGCAATCACTTATACTTGCATCTTGAAGGCTATGGCGGCATTCAACACACTAGAGTGGGCAGCAGAATTCACGGTGATATTGCTGGTCCGGGGATGTTAGAGAAAAAATTTCATGCTTTCTAGTGCCTCGATCGGCATGTATGCTAAGTGTGGTGCCCCACAAGGGCCAAGGGCCGCCTAAGGGACCAGGCTTATGGCCGCCCGATTGGTAGCCGCCCGCCCGCCCGAGGTGAGGTAGAATGGCCACCCTAATTTAAATAGTGTATGAAGCCAATAAAGAAAAAAGGCATGGCGAGGCTGCACGCAGAAAAATGCGAGCTGCGCAAGAAGGAGATGGGCTCATATGGGGTATTGCAGGACTCGGATGAGCTCGGCCATGTGACAAAAAACTCTTAGCTCGATTCGGCACAGCTCCCGCTGAATTCCGTGTAGGTCGACTCCGCCTTTCCACCTCAGCAGGAGGAGGTTTTTACGCCTTCGGTAGCAACGACGGTGCCATCGTTGCTAAGGGAGGGAGGGGGTTATAAATAGGATTCCATGGCATGCAAAAGAAGGGTATTAAAGGGAACAAGCAAGAGGAGAGGCGGCAAGCTTGGAGAAGGCGCTCGCTCTCTCTCATTCGAGCTTGGACAAGGCAATCTCACTCGCTCTCTCTTGAGCTTTGATAAGGAGAAGTATCTCTCTCTCTCTCTCTCTCTCTCTCTCTCTCTCTCTCTCTCTCTCTCTCTCTCTCTCTCTCTCTCTCTCTCTCTCTCTCTCTCTCTCTCTCTTTGTCTCTCTCTTGAGAAGGAAAAGAAAGGCAAGCAAAAGAAAGCCTTCTCTCTCTTGTCCTCGGCATGCAAAGGAAAAGAGGCAGGGGAGAGTTTGAAGCATGATACATGCTATCTTGCTCTCGTGCTTGAGAAGCAAAAGCAAGGATCTCTCTCTCAGCATAAACAAAGGAATCGACCTAAAGAATCATGAGGAAATCACAAGGCAGGCCAAGCAAGGGTTAAGGGAATCGGATCAAGTCGAGTAGAGGTGAAGATAAAGCTTGTGAGCGCCAATTAAGCTAGTGCAAAGCATAAGGAGAAGGAAGCTGTGGAATAATTGATAGTAATTGAAGCATTAAAACTGAGGCATTGAACAGAATTGAATCTTGTTGAATCTAAGGGAACTTGAAGCACATGAAGAGACAAGAGATAATTACCATCACCGTCATCAACTAAAGTTTGATTAATCATTGTGTTAAGCCCGGTGTCATAACGGCCCGGTTAATCCTGTAAAACGGGAGCTTAAACTCCTAGTTATCAGATGATCCGAGTGACGGTACTGTTAATAGCCTGCCTTGGCTAGGGATTAAGGATTGAGTTGTACTTAAAGCTTGACTTGATTAATTGAAGGTTACGGTGATTGACAGAGCCTTTTCACCTGTTGTTCTTTTTCTCTTTCACACCTCCAACAGCCAGAGGCCCGACACCTGCCCGGCTCACGTTTCGAACACATATCCCCCGACATCTTAGGTGAACCCGATGTGGAACGAGCTGGGGTGGGAGTTAAAGATGGAGAATCTAGAGCGGATGAAAAGATGATTGCAGAGTTAAGTGCAAACGATTTTGATGATAAGTCAAAAATTCCAAAATTTTTAAAGATGCTTCAATTGGTTCAAGGATCTCTGCTTGAAATGGAGATCATAAAGAAGAAAAATCAAATGGATGAAGCTTTGGATGCAGCTTTAGATGCAGTATACGACGAGAGACGCGTTTTTTATGGATACGATCCAGAAGGTTACCTTGAGTGCTATGAGTTGGAAACCAATTTAAGAGGGATACCTGAAGAAATAATGGTCAGATCTTTTGAGCAGTTAGTGAGTTCAGATTTGAAGGAGCAGATTCAAGAGGTTATAAAAGCCTGCAATGACAACTCGGAATATTTCAAAGAAGCTATTTTCTAGGTAAGTTATGAGCATTATGAAAGCTATGAAGAACAAAGTCCAAGTCTACCAAACTACGCAGATATCCAAGGACAAGTATGATCAAAATTAGAAGCTGTAATTGATGAGTGTATTGTACAAGATGCTACCTTCTTACAGGCTAATGATGAAGACATAGTTAAAGCTGTGTGTGAAAAGATGGGTTTTTCAGATGTTGTGCATGAAGTAGAAGTCTTTGAGGGTGAGGCTTTACAGCCTCAAGATACACATAATGAATTTTGCAGAGAACCTATGCATGCAGTATAGGAGGAAAAGAAATCGGGAAACAATGAAGTGGCTAAAGCTCAGAAAGAAATTGTACAGGTGAATGAGTGCAGCCATATTAATCGAACTGATACTTTTGCTAATGACTCAGAATCAGAGCAAAATTTTTCTGGCACAGATTCTACCATAGAGGTGATTGATGATACTAGTACAGATTCTACCATAGCATTAGGAAGGGAATGGGGTATAAGGGGGCCTCTTTATTTTCCATGGGATTAAAAAGGAGATTAGGGAAGGGGCAAATGGGTGGATGCCATGTGGACTGAAATGGTGGGTATCGCAGGTCCTAAAAGTAAGTGGTCAAACTTGTGCTCTTTTACAAAATACAAAGAGAAAATCTCTTATAATTTCAAAAAAATGAACTTTTCTCTAAATAGTTGAGTAAAAACCAATACTTTCTCTCTAGTGGCTGTCAGTTTCTCCCCCCCTCTCTCCTAAAAAGGGGTCCCTCCAAAAACGTGCTAATCATTCCCTCCCTCTCTCTCTATTGTACCATCTCTCACTTCTCTTCACTTCACTTTCAGTTTTCCCTCCCAAAAGCTCTGCAGCAGAAGTTTGAACCTTCTTTCCCTCCTCAAGCTTATTGCATTCTCCTCAAGCTGAAGTTCTCCATTTCTCCATGAGCCTCACTAAACACCTCTACCTAAAGCTGAAGATCTGCTGCATATTCTTCTGCTAGATCATCCCTCTTTCTTTTCTCAATAGGTTTCTTGCTCCTTCTCCATTGTGCTCTCTAGAGAGGATCTACTTTCCTCTCAAGCTTTGCAACATTATCTTTCCAATTAAGCCAACAAGCAAGTGGAGTAGTATAGCAGTAAGTGGCATCCTTCGTCTGATGTACCATCAAGAATCTTGCTCTATACAACTGAGAACATGGATGTGCAATCTCTAATCATAAGTGTTTGTCTGCAGGTTGTGGCACTATTCTCCATGGCATCATCGGGTACTCAACGACTAGGAGTGTCATTGACTCCATTTCATGCAGCAATGTACAAGACGACAGTGGATGTTGGGTGACGATGTAGTTCAAACGATTGGTGTGGGTGCCAATGCAGCCCTGCTCAAGAGGTGTACACACGGTCTCAAGGAGACACATGGATTCTCGAGAACACCATTGGAAGGGAAGGATCATGGAGTTCAAGCAAACCCATGATGGCAAGCGTCTTGCAAAGGTGCAACATGTGTATGTTGCTTCACAACTAAAGCTAGAGACAACAATGGCTCCATCGAGGTTTTCTACAAACTATAATTTCACTCCTCTGTCAATTTTTTAGATTGTATATTTTTTATTTTTGTTGTATATATTGCTTTGATGTCTATAAGGCTTTCATTGCTTGTTCATGTTTGCAGATGTATTCCCATCTGATTTTGTAGAGTGGGAGCCAATAGAGTCCTTCACAGGACCTTTTGAGGCCATCCACGTTGACCTTGGCAAGCTGCTCTATGCTGGTTGTCCATCCGTGGAGCTTGTCTCACGGGACATTTTTTTTATAACCATACTTATGTAACGCCTAGGCAAACTGGGTATGGTAATATTTCTCCAGTTCATCCACTAGCCTTGCAAAGTATGGAATGGCCTAAGCCTGATAGTGCCTTGATCACAACAACCAAAAGGAGAATCGAGGCGGATGTGTATTTAGCAAAATGAAGTGCACCTATGGTTCCCATAAAGCTTCCCTAACTTGGTTTATGTCCCTTCATGTGTTCGTGTTATAGTATTGATATTTTATTATCTATTGCAGCTAACAGGTGGCAAAAGCATCAGTAGATAATGGATTATGCAGAAGGATGTTACATTTTATGTATATTTGATTATTCAAGTTCTCTTTATGAGCTTCGGCCATTTATGACCGGCCGGCCAATTTGTACTCACAATTGACCATTTAAGAATCTATAAAACAAATACGTGCAAGAGGGAAATGGTCACTCTTGCACGGGGGGAGATTGCACCCAGTGTCCGTGTTGTCCTTCTCTCCTCTCTTCTCTCTCGCCGTGCCAACGTAGCACTCCGCTCTAGGAGGTGCACTTGCACGTGCCCTGTTGCGTTGTCTCGTTCTTGCTCTCTCAATCTATCTCCCTCTCCGTCTCTCTGTGCTCGTGTGCAGCTTGATTATGTGCAAGGATAGTTGGGCCAGGTATGCAGATTTGTGTGTTTCATCATCTATAGTATCTAGTTTTGGTATTTTGCTGGGAACTCCATGCCTCCGGCTGTAGCGGTGGTATCAGAGCTTGCAAAAACGCTCTTGGTGGTGCTAGAAACATGCTCATGATGAGCATAGTGATGAATCACGTCCCATAGCTAAGTTTTCTTACTTTACTTATTTTATTAGCATGATGTTTAGCATGACTGTTTTATTCCCATAGGTGCTTAGAATGGTTATGTAATTCAATCAAAATAAGATTTGCTTGATTAGGAGTTTAATTAATACCAATTAGCATGAAGCAAAGGATAAGAAAAGCCTTAACATCAAAGGAACAATCTCAATTGACGAAGAAGCAGAGAAGTTTTGACATCACATGAAGATATGGAGAGAGGCGTCCAAATTTTTTTTAATGAGTTTTGAATTCATGGCCTATTATTCAAGAAGACCGAGGGAATAATAAGATTTGGGTGCCTTAAAAAGAGCTCGTAGACCTGCACACTAATTCTCAACTCCAGCCCCAATGGATAACCCATTTACCACAATCGGGTGAACTCCATCGTGGGAAAGAGGTAGGAAACACGAGTTGAAAACTTTAATATTAATATATATATATATATATATATATATATACATATATATATTCTCTAGTGCAATCTCAGTGGCGTGAGAAGCTTGGCAACAAAGAAGCTTAGTGTGAGAGGACAAAGAAGGGGGTGTGTTGAAGAAGCTCATGAGACAAGAGCTATGGCAGCTGACAAACAGCGCACCATATGAAGGGCATGAGCGCAAATCACAATGCAGAAGGCAGGGGGAAATAATGCGGGAATACTGCACCATGCAAATTACGAACCACTTAGCTACCATGCAAATTACGAACCACTTAGCTACCATGCAAATTACTGCACCAACTTAGGTGCCAGTGGCCATGCAACACAGATCGTTGCATGCCCACAAAGAACGGGTAGGCGCCACCTTTCTTGCCATGCGTGGCTTTAGTTCGCAGACATTGCTTTTCCTTACTTCTAGTTGGCATGCGCCGCTGTGTAGACCTTAAGGTCTGCGAGTCACCGTATTCGGACACACTACAATCCTCTACAACTCGTAGCATGCAGACCCACTCTTTCTCTCACTTGTGATGGCGGCTACTGATCATCACACAACTGCCCATACGATGACCGCCACATATCTCTATACCACCTACTGGTGATGCTTTGTCTCTACCGACCCGATACTGCGGCTCCCTCTCCTCTGCTCACCACCCTTCTCAACCACCAATGACTTCTTGTTTTTGTTTTTTTGTCTTTTTCTTTTTGCCCACTGCAACTCAAGCAACATGGCGATTGCCGAATTGAAAGCGTGTTTCACCCAGGTTTCATCTCTACTTCAGTAACATATCTCGCCCCTCCCAGCACCTCATAGCAAAGGCATTCGACCAAATTGCAGATGCTAGGAGATAGAGCTTCCTCATTAGAGTTGTAGTCATCAACAAACTGCCCAAACACTAAGGTGAGCGGACGCAGTGGCTGTGCAGTCATCTCGCTGGAAACCAGCAAAGAAATACGAGCTTGTTCTCCCCATGCGCCGTCTGAATGTAAAACAGTCCCTCTTTCTCCACAGCTGAAGGTGGCCCCAACTCCACAATTTGTTCCAAGTAGGCTTTAGCGGTGAGTTCTGGAAGGGAGGATTGGTCCACAACTTGTAATCAGCTTTTAAGCTTTTCGGTTTAGGGATTATACTACTAATTAGTGGCACTCGTGCTAGGCACTGCAAGGCAACCGCATCTGGCAACCCATTGATTAATGTTGCCATTTATTCAAGTGAAGAAGTGTACAATTTCAAAGACACATACTCCAATAGACCTGTCTACAAGCACATGTAGCCCAAAATTTTCCTGGCTTCCAAAAAGACACTCAAAACTCCGTCACCAAACCCTACAGATACATAGATAAAACACAGTTTGCAGCAGGTGCGCAAGTTTTCAAGCCCCACGAGTCATAGCTGCAAGCCTCCTAGGTTGTAGGTGCGTAGCAGTGTGCTGCACAACACGTCGCTTGCACACCTCACAGGTGCGTAGCAGCAACGGGTGCCAGATTTTTTCTTTGATATGAATACGTAGGATACTTTTCATCAAGTTCTCTGGTATCCGCGTATCATGATGCTAATTTTAATCACATTTTTTAGGGTTTTAATTTTAGTCTTTCACTTTATTTCATTTTATTTTTGTAACCAGACGTTATATTAGATTCAAAGGATTGTATCTGTTTGGTCCTGTAGCCCTTTTGAAAAACGGGTCATATAACATTTCATTTCATTGCGCCTTTTCTTTCCCCTCCCAGGATGCCTATGTATAGCGGTGGACATTAACAACGCTCTTCCGTGCTTGCTGCAATATTTTATCCGACATACGCCCGTTGCCGACCATTCTCACGCATTGACTATGATGATACTGATTTTCATCACGATATTAGCCTCTACGTTTTATGCTTTCACTTGTACTTCATTTTGTTTTTATTTGTGCCCATGCATCGATATAGATGCACAAGGATTGTATCAGTTTTTCTTACACTTAATTTTACATTTTTAAGACGGTTAATATAACATTTCATTTCATTTTCTCCCTCTCTCTCCTCCCTCAACCAAACTGCACACCCTACCTTTGTATTCGATTAACCCCAACCTCGCAAGTCGATGACATCTTGTCCTCCACACACATTGACTCGTCAATTTCGCTGATATACGCATACACACACACACATACTGTAAGTATTCTATATGGTCTTTCATAGCTTGAAGTTAATGTTCATGGCTACGCGGTGTGAGATTTGTGTGTCTATATTTAAGGTGGCGATAAGTGATGCTATGTCTCTTGGTATTTTAGTGTTTGTTATAGCCATTCAAAGATGACCATCGCAAGTAGTTCCTACGAAATTTTTCTCTTTGGATCAGAGTACTCATAGAAATGTTTGTTGATCGAGTTAGGGCTTACTAAAAAAAAATTCCTAACTGAAGACAATGCAGGCACACCTAAAGCTCTTTTGTTTTTAGGTCAAAATTCAAAGATTTTCAGGTATTCACACTAAAACTTGTAAAACTTTGCCGATTTACTTGAAGGAAATCATGGAATCTAGCCGTTGTTTTCCTATTTTAGCTAGTTTCAATAACACGGGTGAAATTTTACTAGCTTCTAATTTTCTTGTGACGATAATCAACGGTTTAAAAACTTACTCACATATACAATCCACCTCACCGATATCTGACACCCATCTGTATGACTTGAACTTTATGGCATCTGTACTTGAGTTTGTTCTAACTTGCATAACATTACTCAAATGATGAATTTTGTTGTTGACCTTTGTTTTCAAGAAATTGTTTAGCATTTGACGATTTGGATACTAGTCACGTCTTCAAACCACCTCCAGGTAAGTAATTTATTGTTGTTTTTCACAGTATTTTAATTCTCCTAAATGAATCCATTCCTATAAATATATCTATGGCTATCATATTTCTTAAGATCTCATCAATTACACAACATATCTCATCTACCTATACTGACATCCCAAAATATACTCCCACAATATTACTCACTAATTTCTCTACTTGCTTGCAATTGCAAGTTTTTTTTTGTTGGTGCATATATATTTAAGGACACAAAGTCAAGCAGTTTGCAATAGGGATAATACCATTGGATAATTTGAAAGCAAAAAGATCTTTTACTTCTTTGTATTTTCTTATGGCATATGAAATTAAGCATCCCTAAAAGTTCTGGGTTAGTGTACTACTTGCACTTCATGACTTTCTATTGAGAGGATTTTGCATTAAGCTATGCAACTACTCATATGAGCCGTGATGCTTTGAGTTAGTGAACAACAATTTGTAAGTACTCTGCTACTCAACTATACTTCAATGTGGTGTCACACAAGTAGTACATTTTTTGTCCTTTTTAGGTCTAGCCTAGTCCATTGGTCACCAACACACACATTCGCCGATTTAGGCAGTGTCTCGATACTCATCTTGGTGCAGATCCGCCGATTTAGGCAGCACATTGAAAATTACAGATTCATGATTTTTAAAAAATACCAAATGCAGATTTGCTGATTTAGGCAGCACGTCTTATTGGTGTAGACTCGCCGGTTGAGGCAACACCGATCACAAAATCATGCTGCAGTGTGGCCACCACTGTAACTGGCATGATTTTGTTACCCGGGTACATCATGAAAGTGATTTGGATTCGGTCTTATATTGTGGAATTGGAATTGGATTGGGATTTGATACCTGATGATTCTTTTATCACGGCAGTGTTTATGTGATGAGACTTGACATTATGAGATTGATGATGAGTGTGACCAATGATGTCCTGATTCATCAGGGTATGACATATACTGCTTATTCTAGTGGTATGGGACACTAGAATAGGTAGTATGTGGATGACGGCAAGCATAAGCAAATTTTGTCTAATTTTATAAATTTTTTACTATTTGATACAGATTGACAAGTATTGTTTGCAGATTTTTATCTTCGCAACTGAGGACAGTTGCTTTTCAACGGAGAGGTATGTTATAGTATTGATATTTTATTATCTATTGCAGCTGACAGGTGGCAAAAGCATCAGCAGATAATGGATTATGCAGAAGGATGTTACATTTTATGTATATTTGATTATTCAAGTGCTCTTTATGAGCTTCGGCCATTTATGACCGGCTGGCCAGTTTGTACTCACAATTGACCATTTAAGAAATCTATAAAACAAATACGTGCAAGAGGGAAATGGTCACTCTTGCATGGGGGAAGATTGCACCCAGTGTCCGTGTTGTCCTTCTCTCCTCTCTTCTCTCTCGCTGTGCCGACGTAGCACTCCGCCCTAGGAGGTGCGCTTGCACGTGCGCTGTTGCGTTGTCTCGTTCTTGCTCTCTCAATCTATCTCCCTCTCCGTCTCTCTCTACTCGTGTGCAGCTTGATTATGTGCAAGGATAGTTGCCAGGTATGCAGATTTGTGTGTTTCATCATCTATAGTATCTAGTTTTGGTATTTTGCAGGGAACTCCATGCCTCCGGCTGTAGCAGTTCGTGTTTATCTTTCGACTATAGAGTGTTCACAGGACACCAACAATGTGGACTTGCAAAGGGGAAAGTGCAATCAACAATTTACTTGCAGTTGGATGACAGACTAAGGTGGTCAACCACCAGGGAGATACAATCAAGTGCTCTGTAGTTGCTGAGAATGTGGTGTGCAAATACAGTATTGTGAAGTAGAGCTTGTCAATTGTCTTTCCCTACAGAAGATGGAAGCTGACGAAGGGAGAATGGGAGGCACTAGACTGTGATGTTGCTCCTAGAGAATCAATTGATCTGCAAATATGCCTCCACAATAATGCAGTGCATGACATCTCGGTGAATAACGACTGGAATCTCAGTCACCTTTGCCAGTATCTTAATCTTAGATATACCTTGCCCAATCAATATGTTTTTGTAATCAATGAAAAGGTTGTTCGTTCCAGAAAAGAGAAGAGCTTTCTGTGTGAAAACATTGGTTTTCCGCGATGTATTAATGTAAAAGCTTGTAACTAAAATTATTTCACTCCCATTAATACATATGGCGTTTTGAATCTCAGTCTCATTTTTTAATTTGTTCAAGATTAAGTTTGAAATATGCAAGTTTTTTAGTTTCGAGCGTGAAGACTTTCAATGTTGGTGTCTTTCAGTGCTTGTTGCGTGATTTTGTTTATAATTATAGTTTTAAGTTAATTTGATGTTAATTTTAAGTGCTTTAAAAAAGTGGCATTGAGTATAAAAGTCACTTTGTAGCTTTTAAACTTCATTTCTCACATTCACAAAACACAAGCTGTTAACCCTCACGGCTCACGGACACCCTATCACCTACGAGACAGACGTTGTAACCTACGGTGGACATTGTATTATTTATTTGGTAGAGTCAGGTACACGGCTTGTTGGTCCAATAGGAAAAGGGTAAGAGTGATCGCCGTTGAGAGGCGCACTCTAACTGCGACATTCAAGGGATTAGTTGGCTAAGCATGGGCGCCCAAGTGTGAATGGGGCGAGCTCATATAAAAGTCAACTAAACCTAAAATTCACTCATTCTCTCATTTGTGCAATAGAAGAGTGCTCTTGCTCCATCTCCATCTCCATCTTCTTCTTCTTCACCTCCTTGTGTGTGTGTGTGTGTGTGTGTGTGTGTGAGAGAGAGAGAGAGAGTGTGTGGGTGAGATCGAGCATTACGAAGGCACGACGGCGGTGAAGCAGTTGAGCGCGACGTAGCGGCGTCTCCTTCTTCTTCGCGGCGAGGAATCCTCCACGGCAGGAGCATAGAGCGGTGAGTGACACACCATTGCCCTCTTTTGAGCTTACTAGTTAAGCTAGTTGTGTGCTTGGAGCCGTCTGTGGCTCGCACACAGTGTTAGGCAAGTCCCTTGCTTTGACAGTGCGGCAAGGAGCGCACACAAGCTTTCAGCTCTCTTCCCATCTTCCAACTACCTCAACCCTCCCATCCATTTCAAGAAAAAATTTCCCTGGAAAACCAAGAGCGCGCTCTAGGAGAGTCAAGACCAAATCACGATGGATTCCAAAACGACTATTAGAAGCCCAAGGCTACTATGATGGAAATGAGAAAATTTGGGTACCTAAACGTAAAATGTGTCCTTCCCTATCGACAACAAACCCATATGAGTCAAACAGTGTAACGCTAAAGCCAATGGCAGACCGTGCGAAGGAAAAGATCACAGAATGCTACACACCTAGTCCAGAGCTAGTTTGGGCTCCAAGGTAAAACCAATTTATTCCACCTAGCTCAGGAAGGGGGGAGTTCCATGAAGCTTCTAGCTCCTCGTGTAATACATCCATAGAGGTAAAAGCTTCTACACAGCCTCCACCTACAATAGTGGACCTCCATGAAGCTACAAAGGAATCCACACCTTCCAGTGTTCAAGAATCACCTGATGAACCACTTCAAGTTCGATCCCGGGAGAGTACCTTACCACCCTTGCAACTCGACGAGGCACCTAAGGTAATAGAAAACTACTGGCAAAAATCTTCACCTCTAACAACTTGGAACAACTGGTTTCAAAGGGTGACGACATCATTTCAAACGGTATGATCTACCCAAGGAAGGGGGGAGTGTTTGTGGACATCCATTATTCACTTGCTTCCCTCTCAACCTTTCTCCCTGACCTCTTAATCTCCAATCTTAGGGAATGTATATATAAAGCCTTATACTCACAAAAACAAGATAAAAAAGTAAAAGAGCAAGAGCCATAACACAAAATCATAAAAACAAATTATGCACAAGAACACGACCCTTGTAATATTTGCACTCTAACCATCATCTGTTTGCGTGTGCAGATATGGCTAGTACGCTAGAGTCATCCACTCCTGCCTTGGGTGAGAGGTACCCTCGTTACTTTTCACAAATATTTCACATGGTCTTTCCGGTGCTTGCATGTGAATGCAATTTGATAGATACGCTAGCATGTGAGAGGAATTTTGAGGAGTTAGAATGGTTGATACGTCTCTTGACCACTTCTGATCCATACTTAGTAGAGAGCGTTTCTCCCATTGCACAAGCCTACCCTTTTGACCAAGATGACTATAGGCGTCTAGTGACCTTCTTAGTAAACATGGGCACCTATGATGAAGAAGAAAATTTACAGGACTACACGGATGGCACATATGGTCTCATGGATGATGACTTTGTTTATCTCGACGACGAGGATAGCAGTTTAGCTTTAGGGTTTCCCCCCAACCTCTACAATATCCTATTCCCTTGACTCTCTAGGGGGAGTGCAAATAATTAGGTTAGGGTTCCTTATGTTTTTTGTTGTGTTCAATAAGTGTTGGTACCTTTTCCCACTAATGTGCCTCCTGGAGGTATTCCTTTTGTTTCCTAGTGTGTACAGGAGCGTGTTGCTATTGATAGGATTTGGACCTTCATGGAACCTTTCTCTCGTTCACACTTCAGATCAAGCGCGACCATCAACACAAACAGGTGTTTTTTGTCCATTACCATTGCCCCTATCTATTTTGCATCCATGTTTGTCTGCTTTAATTGTGATTGGTAGCCTAATATTCACCGCATTTTCTTAGTATCAAACATTTAGTTCAATGTAATTAAATGTCATAATCACTTGTCTAGCTTTAAAAATCAAGCAGTCCGACTAAGCTAGTTTGACCAAGCTAGGTGTTAGAAATCTTCTCTTAATACCATGGGGAATGCCTTCCTAATAAGCAATGGTTACTTAGGTTCTTAATCCGATTTAGGCATCATTGTGTGAAATGTACTAGGGCTTTCTAGTGGACTTGACCCTATCGACCTTTAGCTTAAGTATTATAAAGGGAGTTTACTAGTGTGATGAGCCTGGGGAGGTGTATCAGAGTTATATGACCCCCCAAAGCTACAAAATTAAAATGATGAAAACAAACAACACAAAAAAATATCAAAGTGCCACAATGTAAAATTTTAAGCTGGAAGAGAAATCCCTGCTTAAATTGGTACTCCACTCACATGTATCGCCTATGGTACTAGAGCCCTAGAGGTTCCCATTGTGGGCGCTTTTCCTTGAAAAGAAAAAAACCCAAGGCATACAAATAAACACACACATCAAAATTGAATCACTGTGAAAAGACTTTGGGGGGTCAAAGCAAAGGTAATCAGTCAAGCGATGATTTCATGAGAAATTCCTTTTATCGTAGCTTAACTACAAGGTCCTCTAGGTATAGCCTCTAGTCAGCCCTCGAACATGAAATACTTGGCTCTCGCGATTAAACAACTTAATTAACCAGAGAAAATTAAGAAGGTTACCCATGGTATTAATAGTCGATCTCTAGTGCCTTTCGACCGTTAAATTAGCGACCCCATACTTGTTTAATTTTTTACCTTTACATATTTTTATGCATTTGATTACATTGCAATTTAATGCTTATTGCTGACAAATTGTTTAAAATTCTGTTACCAATCAGTTGTCTGCCTAAAATTGCATATGCTTTTTAATCGCTTATGAGAATGCAATTACTGTGTATTGTTGTTTGATTTTGCAGTGACTGAAGAAGGCTAAGGACATTCATCTCAAATGCTCTTCCACCTCGACCAACGAGCTTCACCTCAATAGCTTCCGAGGACGGAATCTACATCAGGAAGGGGGGCATGTTAACCCTCACGGCTCACGGACACCCTATCACCTACGAGACAGACGTTGTAACCTGCGGTGGACATTGTATTATTTATTTGGTAGAGTCAGGTACCGGGCTTGTCGGTCCAATAGGAAAAGGGTAAGAGTGATCGCCGATGAGAGCCGCACTCTAACTGCGACATTCAAGGGATTAGTTGGCTAAGCATGGGCGCCCAAGTGTGAATGGGGCGAGCTCATATAAAAGTCAACTAAACCTAAAATTCACTCATTCTCTCATTTGTGCAATAGAAGAGTGCTCTTGCTCCATCTCCATCTCCATCTTCTTCTTCTTCACCTCCTTGTGTGTGTGTGTGTATGTGTGAGAGAGAGAGAGTATGTGGGTGCGATCGAGCATTACGAAGGCACGACGGCGGTGAAGCGGTTGAGTGCGACGTAGCGGCGTCTCCTTCTTCTTCGCGGCGAGGAATCCTCCACGGCAGGAGCATAGAGCGGTGAGTGACACACCATTGCCCTCTTTTGAGCTTACTAGTTAAGCTAGTTGTGTGCTTGGAGCCGTCTGTGGCTCGCACACAGTGTTAGGCAAGTCCCTTGCTTCGACAGTGCGGCAAGGAGTGCACACAAGCTTTCAGCTCTCTTCCCATCTTCTTCACAAACAGACCCGTGGCAACATCTTCTGATGCACTTCTCACACAATTACAGAAGATAGGACTTGCAGATCGCGCACATGAACTAGTCAGTGTGTTTGAGGAGACGATAACCTTCATGTAGAGGGATTCCAGAGCTTTCTTGACTACATGATGGAGCACATGGAAGAACATGCAATAGTCTTCGAGGGATCTAACATGGCGTGGTTGCCAATGGATTTTCTCAAACACCTCTATGCGGCTGACAAAAACTTTCGCTATTGCTTGTTGAGGTTAATAAAAGGGCTTACTGAGCGGGACTACATGACAGACGATGAGGATGACCTCATAGACTTGGGCATGGGGTGCATAGGCACCCAATTCATCCCTTGGGACATGGTCCTAGTATTGCTTGTGCTTGAGGGCATGGAGAAGGGAAAATCAAAGCAAAAGGACGACCAGAAACCTCATGTAACCATTGTGGAGGAATCAAATGAATTTTTTGAAGAGGTTGATGAGCAAGCTGAAGCATCTATGGCACTTGTCCTCTTGCAAGATCCCAGCTCCACTAAGGAGGAAGATGGGATGATAGAGGGAGACGAGGTGCTGGAAGAAGCTCCTGACCTCCAAATTCTCACTTTGCACGCAGTGGTGGTGGATGGTCGTCACTTCTTGCTCCTTGATGACATTGCAAAGACACTAGGACTCAGAGAAGATGAGTCACTCTCAATGCTCGCTATCTATGCAAGTGTTGAAGTTGTTTAAAATGTTTTGCAGACCGCATACCATGTTGATAAGTTTGCAATGCGTACTGGAGGCTCATGCAACAATCCTATGGGTAGAGATAGCTCCCTGTGGCACTACCTTGGCCATCTAGGGCCATCCGTTCTTTGAGTTGCACACACAGAGTTCTCCAAGCATGGTTCTGCGGAGCTGCTCAAGTGCAAGGCATTAAGTGCCATCCTTGCTGAAGATTCCCTTACCCTTAATGTTCACAAGTGTATCTTGGTGGATCGAGAGGCCGCATATGCTTTTACAGGAAAGCACCCTGGGTCAGTCCTCTCCCACTGTGCCTTAAGCCTAGGTCAAGGGGTGACAAACTCAGAGGAGATTGTCAAAAATTTTGGTGTCAAGTCGGCCATTCGCCCTATACCAAAATATGTAATTTATAAGAAAACCAACCAGCCATGATGTAATATCTACAGAAATATACAATAATTTTGTCTTCTGTATTTTGTTTGTCACTTCATGTACTTTTTTGTCTATTGCACATATTGGCCAATAAATCTTTTTCTTCAACGCGTTCACACCTGCTCGACCATCCAAGCACCTGTCTGACGTGGGATGCCTACCGGTGAATAATTTGTGAAACGGAGCCGTTTTGGGTGCGTACGGAGGCCGTGGGACGACCAAAAGCCACGGCAATGACCAACGACGCGGAACGGGCCACAAAAAAGACATCTGCGCCACGACACGCATGGGGCAGTTTTGACCTGCTTTTTTACGGCCCGTTTCGCGTCGTTGGTCATTGTCCTGGCTTTTGGTCGTCCCACAGCCTCCGTACACACCCGAAAGGGCTCCGTTTCACAAATTATTCACCTATAGGCGTCCCACGTCAAACGGGTGCTTGGATGGTCGAGGAGGTGAAATATAACTACTTGATTAATTCAAATACTTCAACAATAGAAAGTACACAATTAACTATTAGAGTTACACCGAATGAGATTTTTAATGTAACTCGCTTTGCATGCACCAAACGAGATACACCGTCTTAGAACAACTGCACCAAAATGTCCTCGGCAGCATCCTGTAAAGCCAAAAGAGCCGCATGTTGGATACATATAACTGAATCTGAATATTCGTCCATTATTTCTCTTACCACCCCAGAAAAAGCTGCCTTTGGTATTATTGGCTCCATGCTCTTTTGATATTTGCGGATCGCACGTAGAGCAACTGTTACAGGCTTCCATCGCCTTTTCTTCTGCATTGTTGGCGGTGGTGGAGGAGCCGCTTGTTTGGCCCATTGAGGAGGATCATTTTTATACTTCTTCCTCCTCTCTTCTTGGTCTTGTTGCTCTTCAGGTGTGAGCTTGTCCTTTTTCTTTTTCGCACATTGTTTTGCTCTCTGAGGAATTTTTGCTGGTCTGGAGCTCCCAGCCTTTGCTTGTTGGGCGGCCTGAGCCCTGTCCTCTTCCGCTCTCTTCTTGGCCTCTGCTCGTGCTTGTAAATTAGCCAAGTGGGCTCCCTCAGCCTCGGCTCTCTGCCATTCTTCCTGCTCTCTCTGCCTTCTTTGTTCTTCATGCAATTTCTGCGCTTTTCTATCTGCTACCTCTTTCTTTTCTAACTCTCTCATTCTCTTCCTCCTCTTGGCATCTCGTGCTATTGAAACAAGATCACCAGGTATTACCTTGATCACCCTTTGTTTGATTCGCGGAGGGAATTCCCACGGCGTAGTTGTGGCTGCTTGAGCTTCAGGTGTTTCCATTGCTTGATCTCTAGTTGCTGTCGTTGCTTGATCTTTAGTTGCTGCCGTTGTAGGAGCTCCAGGTCTTGTTTCCTGTGTTGGTCTGTTATGAGCTGCAAATGCTCCGAGGTCCGGTAGAGGTGTGCGATTCGCATGCTGTAGTGGCTGGAGATCACCAAACATCTGTCGCATGGTGTTTTGATCCTCTGTAGTTGAAGGTTGGGGGAGTAGTTGGGTGTTAGGAGCTGGTTCTTATGGTTGAGGCTGTGGATTTGAAGCGATGGATTCTGTAAAAGGTGCTGGTTGCAGATTTGCAGTGTTGTCAATGGCAGTGGTGTCATCATTGTGCATGGTGTTGTGCTCTTGTGTATTGTCCATGTTGTGCAAGATATGAGTGCGTGTATGTTTGGGCTTGAGAGAATCTTCTAAAATGTGCAAACAAGAAATGAACTTTGAGTTGTGAGTTTTGACTTATATAGTACTTAAAGTTTTAAACTTTTTAAAAAACTCACTAAAATCACTAAAAATTAAAAAAGACTCCAAAATAGATGAAACTTGAGCCATAGGACTAATAATTGTCGCCTTTACAAATCACTTTGCATGACAATGCATGTTTACAATAGAAATGGTTAGTGTCAAAAGGAAATTAAATTTGCACCCAATGCCTGTCATCACGCCGCCTTGTCTCCAACCAGCGTCGGAATCGATCTTTTGCACTCGAAGCATGATATGATTGTGATCGCCTCAAGCTAAGCACTTTTTCTATTCTACATTTTAAACTTCTTTGTTCTCTTGTCGTTTTTCTCTCTCTCCCTGCTAAAACTCTGTAGAACCAATTGAACATCTCATGAAGGGCATTGCTCCTTTTCTTCCACCTCCATGTCGTGTATTTTTAAAATACACTGCTTTTGCTTGATAGTGTGAGCGCTCCATCCCTTGGCTGCTCCAAATGCCTAATGAACCATAAGTGTCGAGGAAAAAAACACTATGTGCAAAAAGAATGTGCTGAAAAGAAAACAAACAATAGTTTCGCATACAGATGTATTTTCATTGAAAATATCAAATGTGCAACACACCATGTAATGTGTTATGTGTGTCTCCCCCCAAGCATCCACCATTTGTGCTGTAAAACTATTGATTACAAACTTTAGAGTGGATATCTCATCATTGGTTAGCTTTGCCTTTTCGAGAAGACGAAAAATATCATCAGTAGACTGCCACACAGGAGTACGCTTAATTCCTAGGGCTGCTTCATTACCTTTGTAGGTGGTAATGTCACACACCCTTTTCCACAACTGAAACTCATTGGGCCTTTGGGAGTCTGAATAGTTTGAAAGAAAATGTCTAGCTTTACTACCACCCATACAAACTTTATTAGGGCGATCTTGTGTACTTCCAGACGCCTTCTTGTATTTTGATAGCTCAACTGCACCCCCATGTAGACCAACGCTCGATAGAATAGATTCTAGTTCTTGTATGCACTCTTCTCTTCTTTCTGCAGGCTCCATATTCCAAGCGTAATTAATATGGAGCATAAGTAACTTGTCAAGAATTTATAGACGGGCATGAAGGGTGCACACATGCACATTTATCAGTGGTATTGAAAGAATAGGATCCCAATTTGGATCATCCATGTTTCGATTAGGAGGTACTTGCTGGTCACAACTGGGGATACCTTGAAACCATTGTAGTGCTTTACCCACTGCTTGTATAGTGGGTACACCTTTTGCAGAGTTGACTGTAACTCTGCCTCCCTTACCCTTACCACCTTTCAACTTGCTAGCCTTTGCACCCTTGCCATCAGTTCCCATTGAGACTTTACTGTGGCAGCAATAAATGCATGGAAAGAGGGTCACCCTAACATACACTTGAGTGTTTTCAAGTCTCCTACCAAATGCCACTCAATTTGGAACATTCCAAGACTTGAAACATGCAATCTCTGTCCTTCTTGCTGTTGTTGTCGAATGACATCAAAGATTGAAATACCATTTGAGAGTCTCATGTGTCTCATGTGGGAGATGAAAAGCTGCTAGCCACCCCTTCTCATTGGCATTTAGCTCCACATCAACACCCACCAAGGCCCTGCTCATCAACGTAACACTTACCCTTTCGAGCCGTTGACCTTTAACAACTTGGCACTCATCAAGCTTCATAGCAAATATCACTTTCCCATCACACTCTTCTTGTGTCAACCCATAAAATCTTATCATTGACTCTTGGAGCTTTAACAAGTCAACATACACATTGTTGAACTCGTTGTAGTGGAATACTTTGTTGTCATCGAATGGCATGTCATCCTTCACATACTGAAATCTGCCCAACAAGCTTGCAACATCATTATTGGCGCACTTTTTTTGCAACACTGACACTGTAAGGCATTGGCAGAAATCGTAACAAACCTTTTGTCTGATGATCGAGTGTGAAACTTTTATACAAAGCTTCATAGGCCTTGATACTTATTCCTGCATTGTCACACACCTGCATCATCTCTTGAGGCGACACAATGTTCTTTAGCTCACTGAAATACTTCTGCCGCAAAACATTAGCAATGCCAACGTTGGATGGATCATCTAGTAGCTCAACCAACTTGTTTGGCTTGATGATATGCTGCAGCAGAGCACATCCGGTTGTTTGAGCATCGGGATCAATTCCCATCATCATTCGAGCCAAGTTTCTGCATATTGAATTACCATTACACAAACCTGTAGAACATATAGGAAATCAGAATCTTGCATCAGTATTCTTACTGAGTTTGACGGACATGTTTCTTTCGAGCTCCACCACTTGAGGATAGCAAGGACATCGCTTGTCTCTTGCGCTTACGAATGTGGTAGCCGAGGGGAATGTGTGTGAGATGATCGATTCGCCGACGCATATTGCATGAAGTATGTTGTAGTTGAACATAATTGTCTAGTTGACGCTCCCCTGCTCTTTTTTTGTTGCTGTACTTTTTCATTGAGATTCGTCGTCTCATTGTTCAGTTGCTTCATTTTCTTGTTGGCTTCCTCTCTAACTTGCTGTAGATCTTTCACAGACTTCTCTTGTAGTGATGAATAGGCAGCCAAGAGATGTTTACTTGCTTCCTTTTCATTGGCAAAAGTTGAATACAATCCCCAACAGTAGCCAAACAGTCCGCCTCTTCCATCTCCAATAAAACGCGGAAGCTCAGTGACATTACGAAAGGGTAGTGGTGTATTAGTCATTGGATCACCTGGATAAATGTGGCCATCAACCCATAAGTTGATTGCCTTGCACCCAATGCTTTGTAGCTGATCTACAGCATTGGGATTCGATGTGCCAAGTTGCATAGTAGCATACTCCTGCTCCAAATCAGCGTTTAATCGATATCGTTTTGACCTGTTAGTAATGTCTTGCAGTGGAGGGAGATTGAATGACATGTTTGTTATTTAATCAAGAAAAATAGTAAGAGAATGTGTAATGGTGACTGCTGCAAGCAGGAAAATCTGGCTATGGAGGGAAAAAGTGGAAGGTACTCATAGATAGTAGAGAAGGATTATGTTGTGGAGGGAAGAAAGAGAGGGAGTGTAGCTCAATCTCTTTTGAATTCAAAATATTGATCATGAGGAATTTAGAGAGAGAAATGCAGCTGCACAAAGAGGTAATGGAGTTCTCCATTGCTCTCACCTGAAGCTGGAATGGAAGGAGAGACAGCCTGAGAGAGAGAGAGAGAGAGAGAGAGAGAGAGAGAGAGAGAGAGAGAGAGAGAGAGGAGTGAGAGAGAGAGAGAGAGAGAGAGAGAGAGAGAGAGAGAGAGAGAGAGAGAGAGAGAGACATAAATAAAGAGAGTGAGAGAGAGAGTAGATCTACAACCTTGGAGGATCTGCACTTTCTGTCAGATGTAGGCAACATAGAATGTCCTCTTGATGATTGGGAGGTGGAAGTGACAAGAGAGAAAAGGGGGGGAAAGAGAAAGAGTTGGCTCACGTTTTAGAGAGAGAATACAGAGAGAGAATATGTAAAATCTTCTTTTTGGACGAGGGGGCTGAAAAGTGCTTCTTTTAATGAGAACTAAGTGAGAGAGAGTGTTTTATATGTTAGAGAGAGAGGAGAGAGATGGGGAAAGACATTTTAATATTCAGTTACCCACCTCTCTTTTGTGTTAAATTAGCTTATTTTCAAAATACAAAATATACAAATGGTATTTTTAAAAATCTCAGCATAGGCCTTGTTGCCCTCTCTTTTAGGCTTGGTCAAACTTGACTTAAGCTTTAAGCATTTCCTTAAACTGCCAAATAAAGAGGCCCTCCTATACCCCATTCCCTTCCTAATGAGTTGATTGATGGTACTGGTACAGATTTTGCCAAAGAGTTGATTAATGATACAGATGTTATAGGTCATAGCAGAGATGCTTTTGAGAGCAACAGGATCATGGATTTGGGTATAGCAGATTTATCGAATTTGGATGTACCAGATTTTGAGAACTTGGTTAAGCAAGAGTATGAGCTTGAAGATCTGCAAAATGTTGATTCAGAGGGGGTGCAAACTCCTTCATTGACAAGCCGTTGTGAAGCCGAGTTACCAAAGTGGGAGACTGAACTTGAATGTGATGATGATGAATCAGAGGGGGTACAGACTCTTTCTTTGACAATTTCTGTGACCTAGAGCTACCAATCTGGCAAACTGATCCTAAATTTGCTGGTGATTTAGAGGGGGAGCAAACTTCTTCTCTATCAAGAATTTGTGACACAGGGCTCACACTATGGCAGAATGATCATGAACTTGATGATGCTGATTTAGAGGAGGTGCATAGTGAAGTGCAATCTCTTGTTGATGAATATGATTGGTTTCATTGTGCCGATGATACAGATAGGGCAGTAAATGAAATTTTCAATATGCATGCTAAACTTTGTGCTACAGAAGTACAAAGATATTTGAATGAGGGTGAAAGACTTGAAGAGAAGTCTACAACAGATGTATTTAGTATGCATGTCATATGTGGAAATCTTAGTTTATAGTAGCCTGAGATGTGCAAGATGGAGGAATCTTCTGAAGCGGTGGACCTAGATCTTATGCGCTTATTGGACGAAGCTTTGGAAGGGTTCTCAAACACTGATGCTAAGGATACCGATCAATCTAGATTCATGCATGAGCAGTAATTTCTTCGAGGAGTCTCGTGTTTGGAATGTCGTCTCTTGGAATGCAATGATCGCAGGATACACCCAACAGAGGCAAGGCGAGGAAGCTGGCTATTTTGAGCAGATGCAAAGAGAGGAAAACTCTCCAAATGCAATCACCTATACTTGCATCTTGAAGGTTGTGGTGGCAATCAACACACAAGGTGGCATCAGAATTCACGGTGATATTACTAGTCAGGGGGTGTTGGAAAGTGATGTCATGCAAGGCATTGCCTTGGCCGATATGTATGCCAAATGTGATGCCCTTCGTAAGACCGGCCGCCCACTAAAGCCGCCCACCTTGTAAACTAAAGGGGGTGTGTGGATGGGAAAAAGGAAATGCAAGCTATAGTGTTCAAACAACGTGCAGGAAAGCAAGAGAGGCAATATGAGCTCGCACCGGCCTGTACGAGTCTGGGATGAACCTGGCGAAGAAGGGAAAAATAGGTAGCTCGGTAGCGCGCACATTTTTGGTTCGAGTTGTAGCAAATTTGGCGCTGGTCGGGACCCGACCCTGACACATCATAGGGCAGTTTTTTCTTGGCCTCCCTAGCAATGACGGTGCCATTATTGCTAAGGGAGGGAGGGAGATATTAATAGCGGGTTTTTCTTTGCATGAGAGGGGAGTACTATGGCATGCGAGGACTTATGGAATGGTGGGAGGAACGAGCAAAGGAGGGACGGAAGCTTGAAAGAGAGGCGAGGCCGGGAGCTTGGAAACAAGGCAAGATCGCTCTTTCTCTCTCTCTCGACTTCGGCTACCAAAGCAAGGGCTCTCTCCCGCTCTCTCTCGTTCTCGTATCGGAGATACAAAGCAAGGCTTTTCCTCTCGCTCGCTCTCTCTCAGCCCTTGAGATGCTTGAGGGAGATGAAGCAAAGGGGATTAGGGAGCTCAAAGAAGTAGAAGAGGAAAGCTTTCTCTCTTCTCTCGCTCTCCTTCTCGGCAAGAAAACAAAAAGGAGACTTTGTCTCTCACTCTCGACCTTGGTGAAGAGAGGAAGGAGGAGGAGAAGGTAACGGGTCCTCGGCTAGCAGAACAAAGTGAGGGCTCTCATGTTGAAGGGCAAAGAGGATCTCTCTCTCGTGTTGGAGAAGCTGGCAAGGGAGGGTTTGAAGCAAGATACATGCTACCTTTCTCTCGTGCCTAAGAGCCAGTGCAAAGCATAAGGAGCAGGAAGCTGCAAAATAATAGATAATAATTGAAGCTTGATGATGGAGGCAATGAGCAGATTGAAGCTTGCAGGATCCACAGGGCAATCGAAGCAGATAAAGCTACAGAAGAAAATTTCCATCACCGTCATCATTTCGAAGATTGATTAAATAGTTAATTAAGCCTCGGTGTCGTTAATGGCATGGTTAATTCTATAAAGCAGGAGCTTAAACTCCTAGTTAGCAGATAATCCAAGGGACGGTGCTGTTAACAGCCCACCTTGGCTAAGGATAAGTTTTACTCCAAGCATTGAATCAATTAATTGAAGGGTACGGTGATTGCCAAAGTCATTTCCATCTGCTGTTCTTGTGCTCTCTCTTTCACACCTCTCATGGCCAGAGGCCCGACGCTCTGGTCGGCTCATGTTTCGAACACATATCCCCCGACAACGCAACATGGACTAGTTTTCAACCGGGCCTTAGCCATAAGTAGCAATTGCTATTATTGTACCTTCAACTACGTAGGTAGCCCTAGCTGATTTCTCAGCTCATGGGGGGAGCTTGACAAATCAAGTTTTAATCAACCGGACCCATCACCAACACGGCTCCGGAGTCCGATAGTCGAGCTCCGACCGATCGCAGAGAGAAATTGGTCTGATATTTTGTCCTTGGAGGGTTCTCCTGCAGTGAAGGAATGGAGTCGCAAATGCCCTTCATACTGCAGAATGGCGTGAATAGCATCATAGGGCTCCAGGGTCTCAACCCCTTGGGCACCATCAGCGGCATCGGCACCACAGAGCTTCCCAACACTCGTGGCCGAGGCAAGCTCGCTCGTGAGGAAGCCCTCTTGGAGGCTAAAGTGGTGCAGATCATCGTTGCAGGCGACCCGCAAACCCTAAAGCCCAACACTGGCCGCTCTGTTGCTGTTGGCGATCACCATATTTGTGTCGCCTTCCGGGACGACACTAATTCTGGTTACCGCATCTGGGAGTGGCATGGCCACATCCTCATGTTCGACTATGAGAATGGCTATATCCCAGAATTCATCTATGGCAATTTCTATCAGCTCTTGCCCAAGAATGTTGACGGCTTTGGGAATGTCGTGAATGGTGTTGGGCTCTCTGGCGCAATTACAAATCGCGAGAAGGCAATGTCGGTGGTTCATCGCAATGGACAGAAGTAAGTGGCATCTCACTTCGGGACAGGGCTCTCCCAAAATGGCACATGTTTGCTCAGTTGTAAGATGTGTAGGCATTTCTCATACTTAAAGAGTAGTTTGCTCACTCATAAGATGTGTACTCATGCTTAAGAGTAGTCTGTCTCCATGGTAGCTGTGTCCAAGTGTTTGCATACCGTCATGATGTAGAGAATGAGTTCCAGATATCAGAATCTCTAGTTCCAAGTGTTTACATAAGGGGATCAGCTTCCAAATACCATAGTCTTTGATGTCTCTACTAGGGAAAAGCCATAATCTTGTGGATTTCAAAAGGGAGTATGTAATTGCATGGATCAAACATGATCATGGGCTGTTGAGCTATTGTTATCGATGTATGTTTCGAAGTATGCTTTGTTTGGGCAGAAGCTATCTCATACATGTTTTTGGCCAGGCCTTAAAGAAGAAGGGAGAAAGGCAGACATGCTATACTTTTATGTTTCTTCTGTTCATATCTTACTTTAGATATATTTTAATGTATCTTTAATGGCTTCATCATTCGCGATGACCTCATTTTGAGCGTGAACCGGTGTTGTTGGGTAAAAGTGTGCCTCAGCTTAGCCTGGAGTCGGTTGAAAATCAAAACAGCCAGTTGAAGGGAGGGGAGAAGGAGAAAATCCGCTGGGAAACTTTACGAAATTAGAGTTAAATTGCAAATAATGCTGGTTATTTGGGCTCTTTGAATCTACCCTAAAAAGAATTTTGTATGCTTGTGAGATAGATTTTTCCCAAACACTGGCGTGAACAGCTTCTCTTTTCCAACATGTTAATTGAAAGTTAGGTTGGGTAGAGGTGGATGGTGGCAGCGCTATGTCGTCATTCACCACTTAGATGTATTAGGGTCTGTCTCATGCAGCTTTTCTAGCCATTTTATTGTGGATAATAAAGAACTAAATGGTATGGTTGTGGAATGGTGAATTTTCTGACATATAAGTGATTTCTTGTCAATAGGATTCTGGGATTACATGTAATGCAAGGATGTTTTTTGGCAGTTGGGTTCCTTGATACGATACAATGACAAAATTTAGTTTAGTGTTATTAAATCTGCCTTTGCCAATCAAAGCCCGGTTTAGGGCGTTTTTCAGTAGGCTTCTGTAGATCCTTATACTAGTTGGTGATATAGGATGCTGAACTTGTATGCGTAAGGCTTGAGAATTGCCTCCATAACGAGCTCCTCTCTAGGGAGCCCAACAATTCAATTGTGTTTCCCTCGTGATCTTGTAGGAGGTGTGAACTTGCTGGTCATGTGGATTTTTGAGGTCTCTTGGGATTGTTTCTAAAGTTCTCTCCTGAAGAGGAAAATGGAATTATGAAGAGGAAAATGGAATGACGTCTCTTCACAAAGTGTGGTAGATTGGTTATGGAGGGATAAAAAGATGATAGGAAAGAGAGAGAGAGAGAGAGAAGAAGAAAAGAAAAGAATTTTTACGTCGTAGGAAACTATCCCAAGAAACCTTAAAGATCTATCCGGAGAGAGAGAGAGAGAGAGAGAGAACGCAATAAAATGTAGACTTTGGAAAATGTCTAAACAAGTAGACAATGAGAATGATGGGGGTTAAGGGTCACCTTTATACGAGTAAACTTGCTTAAAGCATTGTCAAATGGGGGTGTCCTAGTTTGAGAGTTAAGGTCTAATAAGTTTGCCATATTATCAACATAATTTCAAGTGGCATAAAAAGCTACTAAATGAACTAAGAATATCCCACATCAAATAAAAAGCTAAAACATAGACAAAAATGGCAAAAATGCATATGCAAGGCCATGATGGTTGTACAATTATGATGTGCAACCTAGATTGCCACGATTCAATGATCACATTTCTTTAACACTAGTCTTGTTTTCCTACCAAAGTTTTGGTATTTTATTTGTCAAAAGCGATCGAAGTTTTGTACATGTGTTTCTACCATAGGTTGGTTATGAGGGAACAATAACTTGGTTCTATCTCCATGTCAAAATATAAGCCCTATGGAGAGAGTTACAGTAAGTTCTAAATCGTAAATTTTAGTAAAATTTCAAGCTGTTTTGTCATTAAAAAATCATAAAATTCTTATATAGTTTTGTAGAGATTATCTTTTTCATGGTTGTAAAATCCAAGTGTTAGTACTTAGTGTTACAAAACAAAAAAATTCCTAACAAGGATATAAGGTCTCCACCTTTCTAGCTGCAGAGGGATGAACTCAAAGTTTTAGGGGAAAGCATTGGACTTGCAAACAGGTAAAGCACTATTTCAAAAGCAATTGAAAATGGTATATTTGGAATCTTAAGAATAAACAAACCTTGTGCTAGAAATTTTCAGATTTAAATTCGGACAAAAATTAATCTCGCTAGTTCTTTCGAAAGATTCAATGTAAATTAAATTATTAAGAAAAATTGAATGATTGTAGTAATCATTTAAGCATAGAGTTTACTAAAGGCCTCCCAAATATTTACAAGATATTTACCAATTAAGCAAAAATAGGTCAAAATATAGCAGAATTGATATTTTAAAGCTGGCAGGTAATGGGAGGGTCATCACTAACCTGTCAAGGACTCGATTAGCAGCAGGGGCGCTATCTTGAGCTGTAGGGCTACTTGAGCTATAAGAAACTACCATTTTCAACCTATGAGAGTTTATGAGTGCCCAGAAACCTATAAATAAGACCCCTTGCTTCACATTTTACACAGACTCGGAGCCTTTGCAAATTCTTTCTCATCTAGAGGGACTTCTACTCAGAAATCACTAGAGAGCAAAGATCTAGTTGGTTAATCAACGGTGATTAGCATTAACCCTTTTTAATTAGTAGAACTATGTTAATCTATTTACATTTTCTTAATTAATTGAAGATTAAACTTATTTATACTCTAAAATTCTCTTCTAATTCTAAATTTTTTATTGATTATTGAGATTAAACTTATGGATACTAATTTAATTAATTATTATATTATATTAGGACTAAAATTACTCATTTTAATCATAAATTAATGATAATTATACTAATTAAGTTTAGATTAAGATGAGATAATTATCAGAGTTGTGTTAGACTGTCAATATGCTAGAAAAAGTATCTATTAATTTTTTGAGTAATTTTTGTAATTATTTAAGCAGAATTACACTTGTTTTCACGAAGAAGTAAAGAGAAAAATGATCAAATTAATTTAAAAATATTTGAGATAATTATCAGAGATAAAACTCATCTCAAGAAACCCGTGATAATTGTCTTATCCTCAGATAATTACATTAACTAATTATCTCAGCAGTAAAACATTATTTTTAATAGAAAAGAAAAAAGAAAAAATAGCAAACTAATACAAAAAGCTTTGAGATAATTATCAGATATAAAAATCATTAAAAAAAACCCATGATAATTATCTTAACTTTAGATAATTAGCTTAACTAATTATCTCAGCAAAAAAGCACTGTTTTTAAGAGAAAATAAAAGAGGAACAATAGCAAACTAATCCAAAAAGCTTTGAGATAATTACTAGAGGTAAAACATATCTTTGGGAGCTTGTGATAATTATCTTAACCACAAAAAATTAGTTTAGCTAATTATCTTAGTAAAAAAACACTATTTTAAAAGAAAAATTAAAGGAAAAAATTAGCAAATTAAACTAGAAATCTTTGAGATAATTTAAAAATGTATAACACATTTTAGGGAACCCATAATAATTGTCTAACCACAGATAATTAGTATAACTAATTATTTTAGTTAAAAAACATTGTTTTTAAGGAAAAATTAAAGGAAAAAAATAGTAAATTAAACTAAAAATTTTAGAGATAATTTTCAAACGTAAAAAAAATCTTTAAAAACCCGTGATAATTATGTCAAAATTGAAAAATTAGTATAGATATTTATTTGAGTCAAATTATACTAATTTTAGATAAAAAGTAAAGGAGAAAATTAGTAAATCATGTTAGATGATTACATGCTACTTTTCAAAGATATATTACATCATGAAAAAATCGTGATAATTGTGTCAAGGTTAAAAATTTAATATAGATATTTACTAAGTTAAATTATAATAATTCTAACTGAAATTTAAAGGGAAAAATTAGTAAATCATGTTATATGATTACATTCTATTTATCAGAGTTAGATTACATAATAAAGAGGCCGTGATAATTATGTTAAGGTTAAAAAATGAGTATAGATATTTATCTAAGTCAAATTATACTAATTTTGGCTAAAAAGTAAAGATAAAAATTAGTAATTAAGTTGGAAAATTAATAAATAATTACTAGAGATCAAAAATATTTTTATTTAATTTTGATATATATACCACAATCAATTAGTGATTTAAGAAAATTATAATTGACCCAAAGTACTATTTTTAGCAAAAGATTAATTAAAATAAATAGACTTTGTGATCAAAAGGTTTTAAGAAAATTATAGTAAGTGTAAACCTATGATATAAAATTGAGGAAATGAAACCTTTGAGAGAAAATAAATAGAATAAATGTTAGGCTCAAAATAAGCAGATTCCAAGCTTAAAATTCGCTGAAAAAATTAGGAAAAAGATATACAAAATTATAAGAAAATTGGGATGGCTTAGAAAACTGTTAGGGAAGCTGTGGAAAATTTATCATGCCTATATAGGAAAATAAGAAATTACTAGGTAAATAATTTACCAATTAAAACTATAAATTTAACTTAGATTTGGGTAAAATTGGATACAAAGGTTAAGTCTAGCTTTCGAATAATTTACTTAATGATTAAAAGTCCTTTTTATAAGGAATAAGAAGTTATGGCACCTAAAAGGACATGAGCCAATCCTACATTTGATGATGAGGGCAGAGCTCTAAAAAGAATTACAGCGTCACACGACGATGAAGCTTGGCCTAGTAGTAGGCCTACAGAGGAGAGTCTTCAGGCGCCAGCACAGTAGCAGATGGCCGATCAGTCCCAGGTGGGTTTCCCATTATTCAATTAAATCTTTAAATAGTTTAAATTCTTTTATAAGTTAACATTGCATATGTAAGGAGTGAGTAAGAATCAGAAAAGGAATAGTTGGTCAAAAACGGAAGGTAACTTCCAAGAAACCAATATGCATTTGTTTATAAAGTAGGAAAGAATTGTTTGAGTTAAAACTGGTTGAATTAGGAAAGATATGATTGATCATCTTTAAGACAGCATGTCTCAAAACACCTCCGACTCCTTGATATAAATTGATGATAATGATGGCTTTCCAGCCACGGATAAGTCGGTTACCACCATGAACGATGAGTTTCTACTCTGTGTCATGTCTTGATGTTTCTACATAAGTTAGGATACCGTTTTTATCCTAGGGGAGCCGTCCGGTTGTATGGGCAACTGGTTTGGTGTATGGACACCCGAAACCTTGGGTGGGGGTTTATCAACTCAGGATTGTGAATAAGGAATGGGTGCCGTTTTTTCACCCTTAGGTGGTCTTGAGACAAGAAGAGTACTGGTCATGGTTATTATGGACAATGTTTTGATTGACAGTACCCTGTCTTAAGTTTAAAGATGTATGTTTTCTAAAAGAATGCTTCCAATGTTGTCTTTTATAATTGATTGAAGGAATTACTGTGAAGGAAGTTAAAAGAAACTATTATTTTAAGTGTTAAAACAATGTGATAGTAATTAGAAAACAAAAGAATCATGTGTGAGTGCGGGGTGGTAAGTGGGGATTGACTAAGGTTGTCAATCATGGACGGGTAGACCTGATTAGTCAGGTAACTATCCATCCCTACGCACTAAAAACGTTCAGAAAGCTTCTTCACTTGGAAGAGACCAACGGCTGTGCCCTCACATTTGTTAGGGGGGAAAAGCGTTGGTTGAGGATACCTTAGCCCAATTTTTGGAAGTTAAAGGGCCGAAAGACCTTTGAGATTGTTAATATGTTGTCCCGTTTCCGTTGTGAGACAGGACTAGGTCTTGTTCTAAGGCTATAGATCCAAGCCATTGTCAATGGTAAAGGTCTATTTCTTGGATTTTTCTTGTTTAGAGACTCTGATTTTTATTAGACCTAGAAACCTGTCAAGGATCCCATCCCAATCTTAGTATTAGCGGGTTGAAAATCTCACAAGTGGTATCAGAGCGTGTGTTAATTAAAGTCTTGGACCTAGAGAAAAATTTAAGGTATTAGGTTGAAATAAGCGGTCTCTGACAAACTCAAATTAAAGACGTATTTAATTAAAAAGAAGGGAGAGAAAGAAAGAGAGAGAATTATCCCCATCTTTGCAGGGAGATTTCCATCATGCCTACTGCAAATCCGTGGATTTCGACATTAGGTTCATGAGAGCTTGCCTATCCCGACACTATTCAATGCGAAAAAGTGTGATGAACTGATGGCTAGATAAGAGATTTTTTCCTTCCACTTGGAGGATCAGCTGGTCAGGATCTGGTGGAATTTTCTTCATTGATGCGGGAGAGTTAGAAGGTTTAGAACTAAATATGAAGAGACTCAAATGGGCCGAAGATCTTCAAGTGATTGAAGTATACTTTTTCATTGGAACGGAGAATCCAGAGGAAACCCTTGTAATAGGTGATGTCCAAGTATCACAAAATCAGTGGGTGTTTGATCAGGTGGCTAAAGTAATCTACCCAGGTAGAATTAGTCCCATAGGTGTAGGCCCTAGTTTTAATGGACCAAAAGATGTCTGATCCACCCAAAGTCCACATGATTCTAGTATAGGATTGTTGTCACCCTTGTACATAGTAGGACCTTCATGGATTGTAATAACTCTTGTACATAGTAGGCCTTCATGGATTGTAATAACTCTTGTACATAGTATGGTTCTCATAGGTATGCTATAAGCAGTTTTGTTTATGGCTTGGCAATTGTCTTCATCCTATGTGCAAATAAGTTAAAAGCATACGTAAGAGAGATTTCATTTGGTTCTAAATTCCACTAATTTAATATCAGGGAATGACTTGTGTAAATAGCCTTTACACTGTTACTCAAGAGAAAAAATTACTACTAAAACAAGTTCAACTCCCTACTTCCAAGGGAGAGGGACCCAATTTAGAGCAAGATGCCGAAGCATGGTTAGATGCTATGGACGGCTATTTTAAAGCTACAGGAACTGCTTAACCAAGGATATCAACAACGTGGAGTAGCTGCAACAGTGAACTTGGAGCAGACCTTCCCTTCATGAGAACCAATCTCCTAGTGTTATGAATCATCTTGCTAATGCACCTTCATCTACTACCACTATATTCAAACTCTAATACATAATCTTGTTGTTCATGGACATGGACTAAACATTGATGTTCCATTGCCACTATTGGAGACTACTTCAAGGATGGTCATATTAGCTTGGAGTATTGTCCTACCATTGACAATTTTGCAAGTCTCCCCACCAAGCCTCTACCTTGATCTAGATTAGATTATCTTCTTCATCAATGTGGAGTTGGACCACCCATATAATGTTGAAGAGGAGGTACCTAGTTTGGTACCAAAAGAGGACACTTTAGTGTCCTTTTTAACAAATTTAGATTAAATGCTACGTGCATCACACAATGTATTTAAGAAAACCCTCTCGATATGCTTAAATATGTTAGCTAGAGGGTTTTTAAAAAATATAACCTTGCATTTTAGAAGCTATCATGATCAAGAACTATACTCATCAAGTGGACCCCCGTAAGAATGCGATTGAAGATTTGAAAAAATGGCATAATAAGCTCAAGAAAAAAATAAAAAGACCTCATAGAAAATTTTACATGACTTTTCCATGATTTTGTATAAATTATTACATGTTTCATGTGCAAAAAAATTTACTTGAGAGTATAAAATAATGGAAAGTTCTACGTGTTTGAGATGGTCATTAAAGCATATAATTGTATACAAAATTGATGTATTTGTGAGTTTTAAAAATTGATACATTGCTTACCCTCTCCATTGAGGATTCAAGGTAGCAAGTAGAATTGTTTTAATAAGCAACAATTATTGGTCATTTCAAATATTTAAAACTCTGCATGAGAAAACACTAATATTTTAATTCTTGAGACATAGAGCATTCAAAACCTCAAATAACTTCAAACTTTTCATGTAGATTAACTAAATGTGTCAAAGTACGTGGCATGAACACATTCAGGGAAACCTAAAGCCTTGGTTTCAATGTTATTATGAAGGACTCAAGATTTTCAAGAGTTTTTGCATAATAAAAGAATCAAGATAGAGTTCAAGCAATGAGATTTAAATGAGTTAGGAAAAAAAAATTACATAGTTTCTTGGTTTTAACATATGAAGTCATTTCTACTTATTAAACTATACTAATGGTAGAGAGAGAGAGAGAGAGAGAGAGAGAGAGAGAGAGAGACAGACCAATCATAGGAATCTATATTTTTCTTTTCAAAAAACTGAGAAAAAGGAGTTCGCTTCTCCTTTTTAAATGTCCACCTGGGATAGTCACTTTAACTAGAGGTTTTGGGGGCGGGGACGAGGGTAGCATGGAAACTTTGAATTTCATAGTTATTGTATTGGAACAATAGCAAGATGCCTCTCTGTGACAAATGTCACAAACTCAAGACATATGTGACAAATATTTCCTTCAAGCATGTGAGAATTTTTTTTTTCTCTTAGTCAACACGTGCTTAAGTATGAAATTATGTCTATAACTTGCAAGTGTTTTAGAAACTAGTGCTTTGTGAGATCCCCAACCCGTCAATACCAAGATCGGGTTGGGATCCTTGACAGGTCTCTAGGTCTAATAAAAATCAGAGTCTCTAAACAAGAAAGATCCAAGAATAGACCTTTACATTGACAATGGCGTGGGTCTATAGCCTTAGAACAAGACGTAGTGCTGTCTCACAACGAAAACGAGACAACATATTAACAATCCCAAAGGTCTTTCGGCCCTTTAACTTCCAAAAATTGGGCTAAGGTATCCTCAACCAACGCTTTTTCCCTCCTAATAGATGTGAGGGCACAGCTGGGTGGACTCCTCTTCCAAGTGAAGAAGCTTTCTGAACGTTTTTAGTGTGTAGGGATCGATAACTACCTCACTAATCATGTCCACCCGTCCATGATTGACAACCTTAATCAATCCCCACTTACCACCCCGCACTCACACATGATTCTTTTGTTTTCTAATTACTATCACATTGTTTTAACACTTAAAATAATAGTTTCTTTTAACTTTCCGTCACAATAATTCCTTCAATCAATTTTTAAAGACAGCATTGAAAGTATTCTTTTAGAAAACATACATCTTTAAACTTAAGATAGGGTACTGTCAATCAAAACATTGTCCATAATAACCATGACCAGTACTCTTCTTGTCTCAAGACCACCTAAGGGTGAAAAAATGGCACCCATTCTTTATTCACATTCCGGAGTGGATAAACCCCCATCCAAGGTTCCGAGTGTCCATACACCAAACCAGTTGCCCATACAATCGGGCGGCTCCCCTAAGATAAAAACGGTATCCTAACTTATGTAGAAACATCAAGACATGACACGGAGTAGAAACTCATTGTTCATGGGGGTAACCGACTTATCCGTGGCTAGAAAGCCATCATTATCATCAATTTATACCAAGGAGTCGGAGGTGTCTTGAGACAAGCTGTCTTAAGGATGATCAATCATATCTTTCTTAATTCCACCAGTTTTAACCCAAACAATTCTTTCCTACTTTATAAAAAAGTGCACGTTGGTTTCTTGGAAGTTACCTTCCGTTTTTGACCAACTATTCCTTTTCTGATTCTTACTCACTCCTTACGTATGCAATGTTAACTTATAAAAGAACATAAACTATTTAAAGACTTAATTGAATAATAGAAAACCCACCTGGGACTTATCGGCTATCTTCTGTTGCGCTGGCGCTTGAAGACTCTCCTCCGTAGGCCTACTACTAGGCCCAGCTTCATCGTCGTGTGACGCTCTAGTTCTTTTTAGAGCTCTGCCCTCATTATCAGATGTAAGATTAGCTCAGGTCCTTTTAGGTGCCATAACTTCTTATTCCTTATAAAAAGGACGTCTAATCATTACGTAAATTATCCGAAAGCTAAACTTAACCTTTGTATTCAATTTTACCCAAATCTAAGTTAAATTTATAGTTTTAATTGGTAAATTCTTGACCTAATAATTTCTTATTTTCCTATATAGACATGATAACTTTTTCCACAGCTTCCCTAAGGGTTTTCTAAGCTATCCTAATTTTCTTATAATTTTGTATATCTTTTGCTTAAATTTTTCATCTAAGCTTGGAATCTGCTTATTTTGAGCTTAATATTTATTCTATTTATTTTCTCTCAAAGATTTCATTTTCTCAAGTTTATATCATAGGTTTACACTTACTATAATTTTTTTTAAAAAAATTGAGCGCAAAGTCTATTTATTTTAATTAATCTTTTGCTAAAAATAGGACTTTTGATCAATTATAATTTCCTAAAATCACTAATTAACTGTGGTATATGTATCAGAAGTAAATAAAAATATTTTTGACCTTTGGTAATTATTTATTAATTTTCCAAATTAATTAATAATTTCTATCTTTAATTTTTAGCTAAAATTAGTATAATTTGACTTAAATAAATATCTATACTCATTTTTGAACCTTAACATAATTATTCCAGCCTTTTCATTATGTAACCTAACTCTGCTGGATAGAATGTAATCGTATAACATGATTTATTAATTTTTCTATTTAAATTTCAGTTAGAATTAGTATAATTTGACTTAGATAAATATCTATACTAAATTTCTAACCTTGACATAATTATCACGGCTTTTTCATGATGTAATATATCTTTGAAAAGTAGCATGTAATCATCTAACATGATTTACTGATTTCTCCCTTTACTTTTTATTTAAAATTAGTATAATTTGACTCAAATAAATATCTATACTAATTTTTTAACCTTGACATAATTATATCCAAGCTTTTTAGTCTAATTTGTATCCAAGATTTTTAGTTTAATTTGTTATTTTCCCCTTTAATTTTCCCTTAAAAACTGTGTTTTTCTACTAAGATAATTAGCTAGACTAAATATTTGTGGCTAAGGTAATTATCATGGGTTCCCTAAAATGTGTTTTACATTTTCAAATTATGTCAAAGATTTCTAGTTTAATTTGCTAATTTTTTCTTTTAGTTTTTTCTTAGAAATACTATTTTTCTACCAAGATAATTAGCTAAACTAATTTTCTGTGGTTAGAATAATTATCACGAGCTCCCTAAGATGTGTTTTACCTTTGATAATTATCTCAAAGTTTTTTAGATTAGTTTGCTATTTTCTTCCTTTTATTTTTTCCTAAAAATAATGTTTTACTGCTGAGATAATTAGTTAAACTAATTATCTAAGAATAAGATAATTATCATGGGTTTTTTAATATGAGTTTTACCTCTGATAATTATCTCAAAGCATTTTGAGTTAGTTTGATCATTTTTCCCTTTATTTTTTACTTAAAAATAGTGTAATTCTGCTTAAATAATTACAAAAATTACTCAAAAAATTAAAAGATAATTTTTCTAGTATATTGATAGTCTAATGCAACTCTGATAATTATCTCATCTAAATCAAAGCTTAATTAGTATAATTATCATTAATTTATGATTAAAATAAGTAATTTCAGTCCTAATATAAATAATATTTAATTGAATTAGTATCCCTAAGCTTAATCTAAATAATCAACAAAGAATTTAAAATTAGGAGAGAATTTTAGAGTATAAATAGGTTTAATCTTCAATTAATTAAAAAAATGTAAATAGATTAACATAGTTCTACTAATTAAAAATGGTTAATGCTAATCACCGTTGATTAACCAACTAGAGCTTTGCTCTCTAGTGATTTCTGAGTAGAGGTCTCTCTAGATGAGAGAGAATTTGCCAAGGCTCCGAGTCTGTGTAAAATGTGAAGCAAGGGGTCTTATTTATAGGTTTCTGGGCACTCATAAACTCTCATAGGCTGAAAATGGCAGTTTCTTGCAGCTCAAGCATCCCTACAGCTCAAGATGGCGCCCCTGCTGCTAATCGAGTCCCTGACAGGTCAGTGATGACCCTCCCATTACCTGCCAGCTTTAAAATATCAATTCTGCTATATTTTGACCTATTTTTGCTTAATTGGTAAATATCTGGGAGGCCTTTAGTAAAGCCTATGCTTAAATGATTACTGCAACCATTCAATTTTTCTTAATAATTTAATTTACATTGAATCTTTGGGAAGGACTAGCGGGGTCAGTTTTTGTCCGAATTTAAATCTGAAAATTTCTAGCCCAGGGTTTGTTGTGCTTAAGATTCCAAAAATACCATTTTTAATTGCTTTTGACAATGTTGAGTTCATCCCTCTACAGCTAGAAAGGTGGAGACCTTACAATCACCCCAACTTAAGAATTTGAGATGTCCTTATCGCAACCGAACTGGGAAAGTCTTTGAGAAGAGAAATTCATCCTCCCAAGTGGCATCTTCGGTGGGATAATCTTTCCACTTTACCAAATGTTGCTGATTACTCTAAGAAGTCTTTCTTGTTTTTCAAGGATACACTCTCGTGAGAGTTTCTACACGTCCTTAGTGATTACTTGCTACTCAATTTTATCCTAAGAAACTCTCAGTGTTGAGCCCATCTTAAAAACCTTTACAGACCATTTGTATCATCTCAAAAACCAGGTTGAATCAATTCCATTCATATATCCACCTTGTCAATATGAATACGCTCGGTCTAGCTGACCATTTAGAGCAATCAGCGTTTGACAAGTATCATGTATTCCAGCTTTGCCAGTCTGAACGCGATTGACATATTCTTCCCATTCTGAGTAATCTGCGTTCGGCACAAGCTTCCACCATTGCACCAGAGGTACCCCCTCTGTGCTCTAACCTGGTTGACCAACAATATGTAAAGGGTTTTAAGAAGTATCATACCAAGAGTTCTTTTTGGCTTCCTATTAGTCTCGTACATTAATACTTTCATATCTTGGTCATTTTTCTCAAAGTTTTACATTATCGACTTATAGTGGTTTACAAAATTGCCTATTGTTGTTGAGCTCTAGGATTACTAACTGTAGCCAAGCAAGTGGCTCTTTCATCTTCCTTGTTCATTAAGGTTGGTTCTCCTATGATTGCATAAGCTCTGGCTCCTCTTGCTCTTCCTCTACCTCTTCCTCCATTTCTACCTCCTCTTAGATTATCTCCTTGATTTTGAGGAATGGCTCTAGTAGTAGTTCGATGGTTTTTCTCTTCAGGACAGTTATTTCTATAGTGCCCCATTTGATTGCATCCATAGCACCTCACCAAGGGATTGGTCATCTTAAAGACCCTTCTCTAAATGTCTAAATGGTAAATGCTCCAAGTATGATTCCAATTATCATAGCCTCTCTCCAATAAGAGTGAGACATAACCTCCTCTACAGAATCTCATTCATCTATTATGAACTACAAGTTACTTGAGTGTTTCTATTTGTGAACTATGAGTCACTTGACATATAAAAACCTACACATGGATGGTAGAATCTGAAAGATCAAAATCTCAAAGTAGAGTGTGAGGCCATCTAAGAGGATCTTTGGGCTTTATATGTGTGGTATATATTATGGGCGGAGAAGTATCACCACCAGTATCAACTAACACAAAGAATGTAGGAATATCCAATGTAGAGGAAGAGGATTTTGGTGATAGAGAGGCTAGTAATAGGGGTAGGGGGGAGCATGGTCGGAATGGATCTATACTTGCATGAATCTCCAAAGAGTCAAAAAAAAATCTAGTCTTATCAAACCAAGCATCATGGGAGAACAATATTCTCGAAAATAGGATACAAAAATCGTAATCCTTTGGACTGAGAGTCATAACCACAAAATATTAATCTCTTTGGATTTAGCATCTAAAGTGCATCTCTTCTTTGATGGAAGATGAACATGAGCAACGCAACCAAAGACATGAAACTATGAGATAGTAGGTTTGCAACTTGTGAATACCTCCTCTAGCTTGATGCCATCCATCGCTTTTGTAAGAGAGAGCACTTGAGAAGATGATTTTATGTAGCCACAATTCACTACAAATAAGCGAGGATAGCTTTCTCCCAATTCACCTTGTCTTCCATTGAAATGGCTTTCTTATAGCTGGAGGGCTCTCCGCAATCTATCAACATAATGTAGTCCAATAAGGGAGCATATCTATCAAGAGGCCTTGAAACTGCTAAGTATGAAACCTGATTTACCACTTGTAATTTTTAGTATTAAAAGCGTACATTTGTAAGGCTCCCTTTATGAGGAGAAGCCATTGTGCATGAAGGAAAATCACTCACCGGAAAACCAAAAATTCATAGGCTTCGTCGGAATATTCCTTTTGGCCTAAATAATATAGCCGGACGACGGCCGAAAAGTGGTCACAAAAGGTTGG